>NC_069131.1:26944888-27244888 GCF_026914265.1 Mya arenaria
TACTTACCACCATAACGTAAGTACTTACCACCATAACGTAGGTACTTACCACCTTAACGTAGGTACTTACCACAATAACGTAGGTACTTACCACAATAACGTAGGTACTTACCACCATTAGCACTATTGCCTGGCACTTGGCATTAAATTGTACTCGTTTGAATAAAGATCACTTAAACCATAGGTATTAGTGCATTACACCGGGTACGTTAAGGAACCAAGAGAAGTATCTGGCCCCAATATCACAACCAATACTTAAGTCACAGTTCAATCTTAGACGCAACTTATCGAGCCACATATCATCAAAAGTAATCGAAAATCGTATATGTTTTTTTTTCACTTTTCAAAGCGCATTCTCTCATAGAATATGCTAATTAAAACGTTGATCAATGTTCAAAGGAAAACAAAACATTCTATGACATCAAATGTTATTAATTACAACTAAATGATTTTAACAATTACCCAGGTATAGTTTTTGCTCTATAATAAGACAGACCTATACATAGGCTGTTTATTGTCGTTAATATGTTAATAACAGTTTCTAGACAAGTTTTATGGGGCAGACTGTGTGGGATGTTTATAGTTTCAAACAGTGACTGCATCGTATCTTTGAAAAGTTTGTGCATTATGTGCTCCGAATTGTATCCCTCCGTCTGTAGATAGAGTTGGGATCGCTAATCATAGAAGTACTTGGGGTTTACCTATATGTTTATTATTATTTGTTTTATTGTTAAGTTTCCTCAAGTAAATGCATACTTTGATAAGATTTACTTTTTGCGTTTTATCTTTATTAAGGATTGTTTGGATAAGAGTGAGGTTTGTGCACACAAACTGGTTTAAACCCCCAGTAAATTTACATTTTACTGACCGTTCCAAGGCGGTACCTAACAATTCTTGATGAACAAACCTACTTTGTATATATATATATATATATATATAGTATGTACGCACTGTGCTGTTTGTGGAGTTTTGTGCTGTTCTTCTATGTTTCTTGTTTGTGATTTTGTGTTCTATGTCTTTGGCGTTTGCCCAGTGCAACTAAACCGGGTTCATGTTTTAAACGTTTTGCTACTGAGCTTTTTGCATAAATATTCATCTAAGAATTGACAAACGTTTTTTGTCAACACTTTATATGCGAAAATATGTTTTTGAAAAGAGTTAACCAATACCAGAGTTTAAATCATACTTTGGTTTTATGTGGTAAAATGAGTTGAGACTGAGACTGAGATTTGACCTAATATCTCTGTCTCTTACTTTGTTTCTTCAACACAAATAATGAAAGCCTTGAAAATCTTAGCCGAAACTGCAATGACTAGATCATTGCTTTTTTGGTTTGTAGCATCATGTAGTTGTCTTACCAAGATTGTTTAAATAACGCCCCTGGGGTCAAGCTGTTCATGCCCAGCATGTTAAATGTTTACATGACAATAATAGAGGAATACCTGGTCTGAAGCCATAAGACACCTGGGTAGAAACCAATACTGGTGTCTATTTTGAGAGGCCATGACAAATCCCCTAGTGGGGATTGAACCTACGACCTGTCATGTTTTGAATGGTGTGTGGCCAAATATTGTACAAAATTGCGACACTTATAAACATTCAAGCATTTTTATAAATCGAATTTATAATAAAATAATACAAAATAAATTTCATGGAAAAAATGTACTATTCAATTTAATGGCCTTGTATGTTAACCTACTAAGATCCCGCCTGGGCCTTTACATACTTATTCAGACATATTTTCTGCGTCTTTGTTATTTGAAACATTTTCGCCGGATGTTTAATGAAGTACAAATGAAACAGCTAATTAAAATATCCCAATCAGAAGTATCACTTTTATAAGGCAAATCGTATTTAAGTATACGGTCTCGAGTTGCCTCAAGCACATGGGCTTCAGGTTACAATGAATTTAGGATATCCCTCCTTAACGTTTGTTTGTATACTAGACTACCATAGCATTCTTGTTACATATTTACTGCAAACTCTCAAAAGATATTGGCATGCTAAAGTTTAGTTTGTTAGAAATTAAAGATGTTGATATTTTCGTTTTGCGTGTGCATTTTTTCAGTGACATTAGTTTCGGGATCGAAATTGAACAACGAGCCGCAATGTGTGTCTAGATTTGATTTCGATTACAAAGTCCTTATGATAAGAATGTCTTATGGGTGCTGACATTTTGACAAATCTAATACACAATTTATTTTTAAGATGTCCATAAGACTTACAGCACAACAAAAAGTCGTATTCAGATTCTACAATATTCTGTGAACATAATTTACTAATTCTATTTCCCTGAAGGTTGCCCTGATACTAAAAAGGAAATTTGGTTTTCTTGTCTCGATATTTCTTTGTTTTTGTCGATGGAATAGTTTAATTATATTTTGTCTTTTCAATGTTAAAACGTGTTTTCTTTAACTTATACAAACTGGCATAACCTTTGAACCTTTGAGGGATTTATTAATTAATAAAAATGCCATAGAAAATATAAATAGCGGAATTGGTAAGAAAAGATCCGTGGATATCAATTAAAATGTGGGGTTGTTTTTTTTTGCAATTATTGGTAATTCATATACAAGTCAAGTCCGTGTACGTTGATTTATATATAAAGATGTCTTAGAAAATCTTATTAGTGAAAAAAATAATAATAGAAAAAAAAGAACGCCTCATGGGTGATAATTAATGTTCTTTTTTGCAAGAAAAGGTCATTGATATACTAGAAGCTTGAAGGACAGCCCCGGAAAAATAATTAATTTATGAAAAGGTCATGTCGAAATAATAGTGAAAAGAAGAAAGAAATGTGGCTGTAAATTAATGGGTTTTTTTTATGCAATTATTTTTTTAATTCACCCGTAGCTTGTCGGTTGTTGTCAAAAAAAGGTAAAGATATAAATCGTCTAGGGAAAGTATTATAAAATTTATAAATTCATAAAAAAACTTTGACAATGCAATTAGAGGAAATAATATTAAAAGTGATGCTGTTTTCGCAAAAAGGTACTATATGTAGTACTATATTTAGTGATAAACCGAAGCTTGAGTATCGTTATACAAAAGCAGTCATCATATTAATTAAAAATCTTTGAAAATAATAAACTGTTTATTTTTTATTTAGTCTTTCTGTAAGTTACTGACTTGATGAAAATGTAAGGTTAAATCAAGAGCATACACTATACGTGTTTTGTGCATCTAGCCCCAATATCACGAAAATACTTAATTCAAATTTCAAACTCGATCTCAACTCATTTTACCATATAATACAAAAAAATGGAAACAAAAATATGTTTTAACAATTTTTTAAAACGCATTCTTTCATTAAATATGTTGATCAAAACATTTGGTCTAGATTCCAATTGAAAACTTTTTTATAGCCAAAAATGTACAATTCATTGCCTTTTAACAATTACTCGAGTATATTTTTGCTCTAGAACAAGATTTCTTTGAAATATTGTCAAAATCTTTCAATAACACATATTATGAGAAAAAAAAAAGTTTGCTAAATGTATGAACACATGCAAGATTTTGAATAATACGATGCTTGTTTGTGGTAAAATGAGTTCAGATAGAGATTGAGATTTGACTTATTGCGTGATATTGGGGCCTGGCCAGATGACAGTAAATTTCTTATCCAGCAGAAAAAAATAAAATATCTAAGATATTTATGACATTTCTCTCTCTGGGTGTAGGTGTAACTGAAGAGTGAACTTAAAGAATAACAACTATACGTATTAGTTATCTTTCATATTTTTAAAAATACGGAATATATTGCAAGCGGGCCGAAGGCGAGCGCAGCAATATGTTCCGTATTTTTAAAAATATGAAAGATAACTTGCTTACAGTTTGTCACGTCCGCACACCCGGCAAAACGTTTGACTGACAAACGCCGACTCCACCCAAAAATTGATTGACAAGCCAGGGAAATAATCTAGTGGCGCGGCACCGGTTCTTTGATGTCACGTGATGTCTGGTGCGGTACATGCAGACCTAAGAATTAAATTGTCGCAGTCTCGTGTTGGCTTTTGTTCTAAAAGTTAGCGTCATGGACTTTACATTTCTGGATAGTGATAATGAGTTCTTTAAAAACTTTTTGTTTGAAGAAATGTCGAATTTCGATTCTAGTTATAATGATGTTACAATGTCACACTTTCTTGATTAATTTTGGTTGCAAATCTAGGGGTCGGGCACTTTAGAATGCCCGTATTATGGAAAGCATCAACATTTACAGTAAACAATACAGGCTCCGCCTACTTTCTAGAAAAGTCACGTAGGCCAAATATCACTGTATTTTCTCTGTATCGGAGTTCATATCAGGGACGAATTGCAGAATATGGGAAATATTTTTCAAATTTAAAACGAAATGCAGCAATCTCATTGGCTTTCAAAGTAGGACAAACTGTAAATTATGTGCATCGCTCTGACTTATCAAATATCAAAATATACTTCGGATGTAGATGGACGGTTTTCAATATCAGAGTTCATTAAATTTAACTACGCTGCAAGTAGATCGTGTAGTAATTTTTATTTAGCAGTAAACCTTACGGACATACTCTTAGTAATTTTTAGGGTTTATGCAGTAAAACACTTCACTGCGAATCATTTTGAACTAAGAACTCAAAGAAACCTCATGAAAACACTACAATGAATTAATATTATTATAGATAGGCTAAGAAATAGTTTCATATCTTTTCTGTCAAAAAAGTTATTTAGACTTACTCGATTGTTTACATCGGTTGTGACCCGTGGCTACCAATGCGAGAACCCCTTGAAGTCACGTGTTTCCTCGACCTGAATGCTTAATGCCTATGTACATATTCACTAAGTGTAATTAAAATGTATTTAATAAGAACATTGGCAACTAACAAGGCAAAATCATATACTGGGTGAGGACTTAAATCGGAACAATTTCGGCACTATTTTTTTAAATATTTATAGTTAGACTTGCACTACAACTACAAGTTTTCCATCAGCATACTAGGATTCCAGACCAATTGGTTGATATAAATGGTATTTTTCAAGACACTATTAATCTTCATGAAACGTACTGTATTAACCGCATAGTCGAGGGCTGCCATTTTTGTCCTCGGAGTACCTAAATATTGAACTGTTTTAACTCTTTATTTATTTTTATGTATCCTTTTAAAATTATGGCCACATGTTTTTTTAAGGAAATGAATAATGTTTTTTATTTCCAGCTTGTTTTTTTGGTCATTTTTGTCGGTAAAATTTGACGATTTAAGTAAAGAAATACAGACTGTACCAGTATGCTGTGATTGTGGCAAGCATGAAGTCATTCCCCCGCATGCCATGCTTTGACTTTTGAACATGAAAAACTTTGAATGATAGCAGCATTTGAAATACTTACTGGAGTATCTTGTTATTTGGAACTTGTATCCAAGGCAAGCGTCTATGGTGATTACAATCGTATATAAACCCATCACGCTCGAAAAAACACACACTTTTATAACGGGTGTTCCATATTTAGGTACTGTTCCGATTTAGGTACTCACCCAGTACCGACGTCAGTATGTATTGGTCGTATGCAACTAAACGAATGGGCCTGTATAAATGAAAATGGAAAGGGAACCAGCAATACCGGTATCCTGCGACTGCTTTTATATTAAACGGACACAAACATAGTAGTACCCATTCAACACACGACAGAAAACTCTTGTGGAAAATTGTTTGACTAGAATCGAAGAAATTTCTAATTAAAGAATAAAATATCAGCATTTAAGCGCAGAAAAAAGAGAACAGCTGCCTCTTAAATGGTTTGCATGAATAAGTTTACATGAGTTCTCTTCCGTGGATGTAAAGGGAACGTACATGTTATCACTTTACGTAGGCAATAAGCGTTGAAACGTATGTATTTACCACCTTAACGTAGGTACTTACCACCTTAACGTATGTACTTACCACCATAACGTAGGTACTTACCACGTTAACGTAGGTACTTACCACCTTAACGTAGGTACTTACCACCATAACGTAGGTACTTACCACCTTAACGTAGGTACTTACCACCTTAACGTAGGTACTTACCACCTTAACGTAGGTACTTACCACCTTATCTTAGGTACTTACCACCATAACGTAAGTACTTACCACCATAACGTAGGTACTTACCACCTTAACGTAGGTACTTACCACAATAACGTAGGTACTTACCACAATAACGTAGGTACTTACCACCATTAGCACTATTGCCTGGCACTTGGCATTAAATTGTACTCGTTTGAATAAAGATCACTTAAACCATAGGTATTAGTGCATTACACCGGGTACGTTAAGGAACCAAGAGAAGTATCTGGCCCCAATATCACAACCAATACTTAAGTCACAGTTCAATCTTAGACGCAACTTATCGAGCCACATATCATCAAAAGTAATCGAAAATCGTATATGTTTTTTTTTACACTTTTCAAAGCGCATTCTCTCATAGAATATGCTAATTAAAACGTTGATCAATGTTCAAAGGAAAACAAAACATTCTATAACATCAAATGTTATCAATTACAACTAAATGATTTTAACAATTACCCAGGTATAGTTTTTGCTCTATAATAAGACAGACCTATACATAGGCTGTTTATTGTCGTTAATATGTTAATAACAGTTTCTAGACAAGTTTTATGGGGCAGACTGTGTGGGATGTTTATAGTTTCAAACAGTGACTGCATCGTATCTTTGAAAAGTTTGTGCATTATGTGCTCCGAATTGTATCCCTCCGTCTGTAGATAGAGTTGGGATCGCTAATCATAGAAGTACTTGGGGTTTACCTATATGTTTATTATTATTTGTTTTATTGTTAAGTTTCCTCAAGTAAATGCATACTTTGATAAGATTTACTTTTTGCGTTTTATCTTTATTAAGGATTGTTTGGATAAGAGTGAGGTTTGTGCACACAAACTGGTTTAAACCCCCAGTAAATTTACATTTTACTGACCGTTCCAAGGCGGTACCTAACAATTCTTGATGAACAAACCTACTTTGTATATATATAATATATATAGTATGTACGCACTGTGCTGTTTGTGGAGTTTTGTGCTGTTCTTCTATGTTTCTTGTTTGTGATTTTGTGTTCTATGTCTTTGGCGTTTGCCCAGTGCAACTAAACCGGGTTCATGTTTAAACGTTTTGCTACTGAGCTTTTTGCATAAATATTCATCTAAGAATTGACAAACGTTTTTTGTCAACACTTTATATGCGAAAATATGTTTTTGAAAAGAGTTAACCAATACCAGAGTTTAAATCATACTTTGGTTTTATGTGGTAAAATGAGTTGAGACTGAGACTGAGATTTGACCTAATATCTCTGTCTCTTACTTTGTTTCTTCAACACAAATAATGAAAGCCTTGAAAATCTTAGCCGAAACTGCAATGACTAGATCATTGCTTTTTTGGTTTGTAGCATCATGTAGTTGTCTTACCAAGATTGTTTAAATAACGCCCCTGGGGTCAAGCTGTTCATGCCCAGCATGTTAAATGTTTACATGACAATAATAGAGGAATACCTGGTCTGAAGCCATAAGACACCTGGGTAGAAACCAATACTGGTGTCTATTTTGAGAGGCCATGACAAATCCCCTAGTGGGGATTGAACCCACGACCTGTCATGTTTTGAATGGTGTGTGGCCAAATATTGTACAAAATTGCGACACTTATAAACATTCAAGCATTTTTATAAATCGAATTTATAATAAAATAATACAAAATAAATTTCATGGAAAAAATGTACTATTCAATTTAATGGCCTTGTATGTTAACCTACTAAGATCCCGCCTGGGCCTTTACATACTTATTCAGACATATTTTCTGCGTCTTTGTTATTTGAAACATTTTCGCCGGATGTTTAATGAAGTACAAATGAAACAGCTAATTAAAATATCCCAATCAGAAGTATCACTTTTATAAGGCAAATCGTATTTAAGTATACGGTCTCGAGTTGCCTCAAGCACATGGGCTTCAGGTTACAATGAATTTAGGATATCCCTCCTTAACGTTTGTTTGTATACTAGACTACCATAGCATTCTTGTTACATATTTACTGCAAACTCTCAAAAGATATTGGCATGCTAAAGTTTAGTTTGTTAGAAATTAAAGATGTTGATATTTTCGTTTTGCGTGTGCATTTTTTCAGTGACATTAGTTTCGGGATCGAAATTGAACAACGAGCCGCAATGTGTGTCTAGATTTGATTTCGATTACAAAGTCCTTACGAAGTTTGTAGAACTTGAAACGGAAACCAAACGATTGCAGAATATTGTAACAGAACAGGGAAACCTGATTGAAGACCTAAAGGAAACTTCCCAGGTAAGAAAATTTGTGTATTATATTGAGATAAATATTGGGGGTCTGTTTTGATAAAAAGGAGTTTTTAATTTGTAAATATGTCTACAGGGGCCGGTCCAGGAGTTGACGCTAAAGGGGGGCGTAACATAGGGGGCACAACAAATTGACAATCGCCCCCCCCCCCCAAATGAACGTAAATTTAAAATGTTGGGGGGTTAAGAGGTACTCCAACAATAAAAGTTTAACATTTAATAATGACGAGATGGTGCGTTTTGTGCTTATCTACTTATTTATTTCGCAGTGCCATAAAAAAGAAGGGAGGGGCGCCCGGTGTATCCCCTGGATCCGCTAGTTATTCATGCTTGTATCGTGCCTTTGATAAACACTGGTGTCAGGCTGGATTCATTCATTTGTAGTTGATTTCCATTTTTGGTATTTGAACAAAATTATTCAATTTAAAGTTGTGATAAAGTTTAACCTCCATCTCCTTCTAGTTGACACTTTCTCAGATGATGCTTATTCGTTTAGTTCTGATAGCTATCGTGACAAGTCTCATGTTGAGCGCTCATCAAATGGTCTAACACTTTCTTCTAGAATGTTTCATTCTAAGCTTTTGTTTACCATGCGAGTGCGGTAATCCAACCATTTATACACTTTCTAAAAATATAGCTAAATGTTACACAAATCTAGGAACGGAGCGACAACAAGCCAATATTTTTTATGTTAGTTAAATTTTCAAAGAAAATGTTATTAGTTTTTCAATAAGAAATTGATGTTAATGTGTTAATAACTGTTTTTTTTATATAAAATACTGTCGGTTGTCCGGTATAAATTGTAAACAGAATTAGGAACTGAATGAATACTGACCCATCTAATTCTAATTCTCAAATTATTCTATAGGAATCAAAGCAATATTCATAGATCAAAATGCTGTATGAAAATATATTTTCATCATATTGAAAACCATAATGTGTTCTGATATTCACTAATTCTTATAGCAGAATGGTAGACAAAAGGTATAGTTCTTACCGTGAATTATCGCTGCTCTTGACAAAATGGTGTAAAATGGTACTACAGTGACTACCCTCAGATTTTAAACGGTATAGAGCTCATTTCGTACTGGTGAATAATGTCAATAACTCGTGAAGTGGGCGTAGCAGCCATTTCAGAAAGTCGTCCATAGCTGTTTATGAATACATTGAGTGTGGTGAAAGTGATAACAGTCTAGCTAAAATGACCTCATACTAGATTTCCCATCCTTACCTTTCTATTCGAAGCTAATTTAACAGTTGAAACTGATATGTGATCCATTTCTGCTTAAAGGGAACCCATTTCATCGTGTGGAATACTTTGTGTTTTTCAGGAGTTAAGAATCAGAGTTCGTGATCAAGAAAGATCTGTCAATGCTTTGAAATCGGCAAGTGGTAAGTATTAAAGAGGCATATGTGACATATTAAATGTTCATTTAAGTCGTCAATGAAAGTAATTTGTAATAGTTCTAATAAGGTGTGCTAAATTTGGCTTCTTTCATGGGAAACGACATTAAAAAGTCGGTAAATAGTAAGGCGTTGCTACATTATTAGAGCGATTTGTTCTGAAAAGTAGAATAATGTTTCTTAATATTTCTTCAGGCGATTATGACGATTTTCGGGGGGCGTCTTACGTTCGATGGGGGCGAACCTCATGTCCTGCTAACGGTACTTCACTGGTTTACGAGGGATTTGCTGGAGGTTCCTTTTACACACACAAAGGGGCTGCCGTGAATTACCTTTGTCTGACGAAGGAACCACTTTGGGGTAACTACAAAGATGCGGCGCTTGCCGAAGGAGCATATCTTTATGGTGGCGAGTATCAATTCAACAGTAGGAATCGTAACAACTTCTTTGGCAAAGAGATACACCAACATGATGCACCCTGCGCAGTTTGTGAAACGAAGAGGTCGACCATACTTATGATTCCTGGACGAAACAAGTGTCTGGATGGATGGACAGAGGAATACCACGGTTATCTTGTAGCCGGGCAATTCAGTCACGATGCAGGGTCCGAGTACATATGTTTGGACGCAAAGCCAGAAGTTATCAGTGATAGTGTAAAAAGTCTGGACGGGAAATTGTTTTACCTTGTTGAAGGAAGGTGTGGAACTTTGCCATGTCCACCGTATGTCAACAATCGGGAGATAACATGTGTGGTGTGCTCAAAATAAGGAAATAAATGTGCATTACAACTACAAATGACTTGAAATATATATATACTCTATGGGATAAGTCAATACTCAAAGCTTATAAGACTTGTACGCAGTGTTTAAATATAAAATATTGTATATGCTATATTTGTGAAACAGGTCCAACTGTGTTCTTATTTTCATCCAACATCCTATTTCGACAACCTAGTGATAGATGATGGGCCTCGAAGGATTTAAAACCAACAATGACAGGAATCATCAAGACTTGTCTTATATAAAAGCTTATATTGGCTGATGTGTACTGTGTACACACCTAGAATAGTAGTTGTATTATGTATGATTTGAAATTGTCTCTATATCTTATAATAATGTTATAGATACTGCTTTGGCCAGTTTATTTGTGACTATTTACGAATAAAGAAGGTAATGATTTCTAGTTGAATTTCATAAAGATATATTGAAAGCGAAAGGTGCCGAGACAAATTATACTTTTTTCATTCTGAAGTGCATATGCATAAAACCCATGGCATAGGTAATGCAGGTAAACATTCAAATGTTACAGCGCTAGTTTCACTATTGACAAGTTCCGCTTTCCATTCTAGAAGTATATAAAGGATGTTTGTTTTTCAGATCGTATTAAATTCAACAATTGGTCATAGAAACACCGACAAGTAACAAAAGTTGGGAGAAAAATGGCTAATATCTGAAGAAGGGCATAGTAACATTGACTTATGATACCTCATTGTGTAATATTTACATTCACACTTCATTCCTAAACGATGGTTGTTGTTTATCAATTGCACTTTATTGTTGTATAAAGTGCAATGGCATTTCCCATCGATATCGCGTGCGTTTGTTCGATACTTCTGTCCTGTCATTGGGCGCAATAATACCAAGGGGCGGGGCATATTTACTACGGAACTATTTTTTTCAATGAAATCGTAGTAAAACTATTGCCAATATCGGCAACATGCAAAACTGTAATCTGCAGTAAAGCAGTTAAAAAAAGATAAGCAACGATAATTTGATTGATTTTAATGTATATGATTTCATGATGGATGGAACAGTTGAAGAAACGTTTGTGTTTAAAAAGGCTGTTAAATGTCACGACAATGCAAAAACAGTTAGTTCAAAATAACCTCTATAACGGGTGCTTGTATGACGTCATGAGTGATGTAATTGAAAAAGTTTTACATTAAGCTCGATTCGGGCCGCAACATAACTCGGCAGCTGCATTTTGTTTCGACGCCATTTTTTGCAGTGTTCATTCGTTTTGAAAGTGTTGTTTTTTCGAAAATTGACTGGATTTCTGGGTTTATTTACACACAATACCAAAAAATTGGGTAATCAATTAATTACCTATTCAGTCCTAATTTAACCATTGTTTGTTTTGATAACTAATTTAAGCCTGAAAATTTTGTAAACATGTTCTTGATAAAATGAACAGCATCTTAAGCATCAGAGAAAACATTGAAAATTGAAATTTCTTTGTTCATTGCATACGACGTAATGGAATCATGTCCATATAAGTCGTATGTTTTGGAATAAAATCGACAGAAATAACTACAGTTCGGAGGAGTTAGTCGTTTTAGACATAATTTAGTGCTTTTAATACTCAAAACACTTGCAGAAAAAACTATTTAGTAAACACATCAGCTTGCCAGGAAAAGACAAATCAGTAGAAAATATGTAAGTTATATGTGGTTTATTTCATGTTTTGGTATTTGTATGCAGCTACATTATATATGCTAAAATATGTTTTTGTGCAAAAGTTAGCATCGTTGACCAACTTTCGGTCAAAAACCTGGTCACTCAGCCTTAATTGTTATGATGCGGGCCCTGATAGCGCATATGTAAAACAAATCAAAGTGCTGAAAGCACTGATGGACTTGGGCTTCATTTAGGGGAATGTTGACAACCATGTTCTAAGCATTGACAAAATCGGCTCACATCACAAGGGGTCACTGTTTGATGGGTTAGCTTAAACTTAGACTAAAACTGCTTGCAAGCTGCAAAGGAAATTTGAAAAGTTAAGTGTGCGTAGAGTGGGGTGGGTGTGTGTGTGTGTGGGGGGGGGGGGGGCTAATGCGTTAAATCAGATAAAGTCATAGTTCTTTTGAATTTCTCAAGTCGTTAAATCAGACTTGTACAAATTAATTTACGTGGTTGGCACACATACTTCTTTAATTTGATCAAATCCTTTTATATCAAATGTCTGTTATTTGCAGTTTCAGAGAAGATTTGCAATGATGTAATTATATACTATATAGAAAACCTATCACCTCTTTTTCAGGGGAGCTTTAAACCACAGGGCCGTACTTTGAACAATCTTTGTAAAATACATCTACATTTTTATTTAAAGTGAAGAATTATTTTCTCCCTCTAAATTTGTGTTTGGTATTCAATTCATATAACATGCTACCATGATAACTTAGTGCTGTTGATGAATACTAAGCACTGCCTTCTGTCTAATGCTATTCATATTACTGCTGCAGACTTTTGTACATAGCACGTTGAGTAGACTTAGATGAGATGAATATCGTTTTAAAAGTATGAAATATTGAAATGTCTTTTATATACTTTGACCATCAAATTTCATAACATGGTGTCAGTATTTCATCACACTGCTAGTGAGAATGGAATACCAAACATAATTTTATTCTTTATTATATACCCATCATCAATCCACATGCAATACACATATCACAAAATACTTTAACCCATATTCCGCTCCAGTGCAATACGGCCATATACCACTCTTGTGACGTCACGTCATAACAAGTATGTTTCGCAATATTAAATTAACGTCATTAAAGCAATGAGTGCATCCTTAATATGAAATTTATTATGCAAAGATGTGACTTCTAAGTGATCTAATCAGTAATGTATATAATAATAGGGTTATTAGTACTGCGTTTTGATCCGGATATGGCCGAATGTCGTTTGATTCTGGTAGTTTTTTGTAGATTTTGATTTTACTCGGCTTATGCCTTGTGAAATCCGAATCTGAAAAAATCTACTTGAGTCGAATACAACCTCCTGGATCAAAACGCAGTACTTATAACCCTATTATGTACAAAACCTGTTACCCCGTCGACAGAGCATCTTTAACCCACAGGGCCATTGTAACTTTGAACAATCGTTGTAAAAGACAACTACATACAAGATGCTTAAGGGAGTAGTTTGGAAAAATTAAGAATTAATTTCTCCGTCTGAATTTGTATGCATTAGATAACTCAATAAATGCAGCAGTTGGCCATTCTTGTATTGTCCTCTGTCACTGTCCTGATAGCTCCCTATCTCAATAAATGCAAAAGGTTGTAGGTTCATGATTCTCCTGGTCCAATATGTCATACAGAAAGAAGATGTTGAATGTAGAATCAAGAAGCTTTCTTTTCAGGCACTCCAAATTGAATAGTACTGTAACATTTGAAGTGCCAAGAATTTGTTGGATTCCTAGGCAACAGGTATCAGGTGTTTCAGTACATTTGTCAAATACTTTTCACCCGTCCTTGTAAATCTAAAAAAAAGCTTTCATTTCGCAAAAGTAGTTCATATAATTATATTAAGGTTGCTAAATCAGAGTTTGAATAATTCTGAAAACTAGATGTGCCGTTAATTGCAGCAATTTGAACTCCAACTCATACTGTCAATTAAGCTGGTTAAGCAATACTGCAGTTCCTTGGTGTGGGGATTGCTTTATTTACTTGAATAAACAAACAGTTCTTGCGTTGGAAAGTACAATGTATTAACATGCATTTTTCTTGCCCTGACTCCATCCAAGCCTTAAATCTTAGATCAACATGTACTTGGGGCTATGTGTAATATCAATGAGAACCATAAATTATGTTCAATTTAGTGCCACTTATGATATTTCATTCCACATACAAAAACACTAACAATTGTTCTTTAAAACCAATATCCTTTGTTATGATAAAACCATTGCCAAGTTGGTAATTTGAAAAGACAAGAAATTATATCTGGTCAGGGTTTGACATAGTCTTTCTAGACAGCTGGACTTGTTTTGCAGTTACTTTGAAAATCTTCAAAAGCTAAACTGAACAAGACTGAAGCAAAAAACTCACAATACCAAAAGGGTTTTTTAAAGACTTACTTGATCATTCTCACATCACCTATACCATTAGTTCTTATCTTCAAACTTAAGTCAACATAATAATTAATATTTGACATAAATATTGCAATGAATTGTGCTTTAAAAAAAAATCATCTGTGCATTGAGATTTTATTATGAGTTTAAAGCTGCACTCTCACACATTGAACGTTTTGACAACTTTTTTATTTTTTGTCTTGGAACGAGCCAATTTTTGCGAAAATCCATGGAAACCAGTTCTATAAGACTGCTGACCAAAATTTAGATGGCAGATTTTTATATTAAAGTTAAAAAATGATGTTTTAAGCATTATTCTTATACTGTAAGTAACGGTTTAAGCCATAAAACATTAATTTTCGAACGGAAATATGACCAACTACGAGCTAATTGTTTGTCAGCAATCTGATATCATTGTTTGAAGATGTTAACGCAAAAATCTGCTCTTTCGAAGACAAAAAAAGTTGTAAAAACGGTAAATCTGTGAGAGTGCAGCTTTAAACTATGACAGGAATAATTCAAAGGAATGATTTTTTTGTGATTTCTAGCATTAAAATTGTCTGAATCGCATGGAAATTTATAAATTATGTAAGGTTTTCTCACATTAGTCACACTTTTTGAACGTTGTGATGTCTTCTTTTTGTTTGTCTCAAATTAATACAGCATTGGCTTCACTTGTTGTTTATGAAAGGGACTGTACACCAGATTGGCACCAAAAAAGTTTTTTTTTTCCTGTAACGAACCTAAGGACACTTTTTTAATAAAATATTTTACTCTTTGATATCGTTATTGTAAATAAAATACCAAAATGAGAAAAAAAAAATTGCAGTGAAGTGTCGTATCTACTATGCTATGAAGACTTATTTTACTGGGTGGAATTTTCCAGATGTATACCTAAGTCGCTAATATCATGTAATAACATCAACGGCGGATCATGCATAAGGAATGAATTCTACTCGGTAGACATACCTAGTAATCTTTTTTTAATGGAAAAACACGAAATAACTGCTATTAATAAATCATTTGTAAACTATGGGGATCATCAGTTAGTAAGTTTCAATGCATTAATTGTACACATCGATACCAAGTTTATGTCAATTTTCTACAATTTTCTTTAAATTTTTGCTTTTTCACCATTAACTGAGTACAATGTCTGTGACTTATCAAATATTTAATAGTAATGGTCTACAACCAAGATTTGTTTTAATTATCCAGGTTTCAAACTGCATTGTGTATGCGATTGGAAAGGTAATCTTGAAAGCTCACTTAGTATATATTTTACAAATAACATTCACCCTGCAAGGTACTCATATTTGGATGATACATAAAGATCTGCACAGTCATTTATGTATACTTGCATTTATTGATACAGGATACCTTTTTTAAATCTTTGATTTAGATTGCAAAGTATAACTTATATAAATAAATATATATTCTTAACTTTATCTGAATACACAAGCTAATGCATCAGTCAATTGTAACCATGCCCCCCCCCCCCAGTCCCGGAATAGCGGGGACTTTTACTTTCGGTCCAGCCAACCCCAGCTAAAATCCCCGCTCTGCGCAGATTATCTGATGGTAAAGTCCCCACCAAATGCCCCCGCACCCAAGGGACATTAGGTTAAGCCCCATCCACACTGTATTTTCCGGGAAGATCCGGCACTGCGGGGCCACCTGAAAGGTAAAAACATGGCCCATTTCGCCGGCTATCCCCGGTATACCCCCGGATGTGGGAGCCGTATTTACAATTGACTGGAGCATAATGATCCATAGTGATCCAATCTCATGCCAAGATGATTTCTGGTCTGACATCGCGAGGTTAGTTATTCTTAAGCATAAAAAAGCCTGGACAGCATTTGAGAAAGACTGTTGTGAGGTTAAATCTTCATTACTTCACTATTCCACAACATTGGGTGATAAGGGAACTTTATTGAATATTTTGATTTTAATTTTGTTCCCTAAACGCCACAAGTCAACTGATTAATTAATACAAATTCAATTCTATCTCCACAATATTCGGCACTGCATTGTTAAATAAAACTCAAAAGTTACGCGGCATATGGTTTTTAGTTAACATTAATAGTATTTGAACAATAAATACCAACAATCATGCTGTATGTAAAAAAGTACTAAGTGCCTCGCGATGATTAGTTAAAAAAACTTTGAATCGAAAATAAAATATCACGGAAACATACAAATTATGTCGAAAAAAAGAACAGGGATCGACTTCGGAATACCAACATTCTATACAAAGGATAACAATACTTTTTTAAACCAACTTTCCTGGTTGTTTTCTACTTAGACCGCACGTTTATTCGCTTTACGTATGAATTCACAAGACATTTCAAATGCGCGACGGGCACCGCGGTTAGCTGATACTGGTTTCATTTCGGATAAAAGAGAAAGAGGGTACCAGTCTATCAATACAGAGCATTGAACGGAAAATTTTCGATGCGTACTTTTGCAATATGTTCATATTCTTATTGCATATAATCTGACCGTATGCAAGAACATTCATGTAGTTAACCCGATTAACTCACTCGCTACGTATGAATTTCTTGTGCTTCAATAAAAGAACATACAGTTAGCTTGAATTGTTAGGAGAACTATTTTTATTGGATGTTTTCATTGTAATCAGTTCTGGTACTACTTTGATTATCCAAATTCGCTAACCGCAATCCAATCAAAATACAGCGTATGAATTCATTACTTCAGTGAACCCCCAGATGCGGCTTGAGAATGCAGATAGCTCGAAGCCGACTGGGTTTTGTGTCTTAAGATCGTGGAGATGTGCATTCGTATTGACACAATGACGTATTGTGTTTTCCTCTTACACTGTAGTTTTGAACGACTTTGGTTATGAGTGAACCTACATGTACTTTCTTGTGAGTCAAAGCAATCAAAACATTTCAGCTCCACTGCTCTTTAGATTGATCGGACTTTCACAACTGGCAGCAATTTTGGTGGAGAGCTCGCGTCAAGAGTCAGAATTCTAAAGGCATTATCGAGGTACAAACAATTTCAACAGAATCTGACTTTTACCTCAAACTAACTAGATACACAACTCCAGCGCCAACTGAGTTTTGCGTCTTAAAATCATTGATATATGTGTACGTATTAACACAATTAATAAGTAACCGAATAAATAGAAAACAGGTTAGTTCTGTGGATGGAGAAAGTTAATACGGCTCAACCTATTCATTCATCCTCCTTGCCAGAAAAAACTTTCTCCATCCACGACGCTAACCTACTATTCTCTATATACGATCATGATGAAAACCGGTGACTTAAATAAATTCCAAGGTCAATATCAAGTTCGATTACCCTAAACACCCTTACAAGAGCACGAACGACATCTGTCCGATCCCTGCCTGATGCGTGCATGCATGGAAATAAAGGAACACAAGTGCCTATGTGTATGCATATCGCAACACGCGTATAACAACACCACTGTATAAAACAAATTCTTATAAATGGCAACACCTGTGTATATGATAACCACCCAGTATATGGAAAAACCTTTTTATAAGACATCATCCGTGCATATTGCAACACCCGTGTATGACAACGTCCGTATATATAACAACACCCGTGTATATGGCAACACCCGTGTATGACAACGTCCGTATATATAACAACACCCGTGTATATGGCAACACCCGTGTATGACAACGTCCGTATATATAACAACACCCGTGTATATGGCAACACCCGTGTATGACAACGTCCGTATATATAACAACACCCGTGTATATGGCAACACCCGTGTATGACAACGTCCGTATATATAACAACACCCGTGTATATGACAACACCCGTGTATATGACAACACCCGTGTATATGACAACACCCGTGTATATGACAACACCCGTGTATATGACAACACCCGTGTATATGACAACACCCGTGTTTATGACAGCAGCAGTGTATATGACAACACCCGTGTTTATGGCAACACCCGTGTATGACAACACCCGTGTATATAACAACACCCGTGTTTATGACAACACCCGTGTATATGACAACACCCGTGTTTATGACAACACCCATGTATATGATAGCACCTACATATGACAAAACTTGAGTATATGGCAACGCTTGTATATATGGAAACATCCGTGTATATTATTACACCCATATTTAACAAAATCCGTGTATGTGGAAACACCCGTGTATACAACTACTGTATATAAAAACACCCGTGAATGTGATACCATCTGTTTATAAGAAACATGGCAACTCCTGTTTATAGGACATCGTCCGTGTATATGACGCACCGTGGACATGATAATTCCTGTATATAGGACATCGTCCGTGTATATGACGCACTGTGGACATGACAATTCCTGTATATAGAACATCATCCGTGTACATTACACATCGTGGATATGACAATTCCTGTATATAGGCAAGATCCGTGTATATGACACACCGTGGATATGACAATTCTTGTATATAGGACATCGTTCGTGTATATGACACACCTTGGATATGACAATTCCAGTATATAGGACATCGTCCGTGTATATTACACACCGTGGACATGATAATTCCTATATATAGGACATCGTCCGTGTATATTACGCACCGTGAAAATGATAATTCCTGTATATAGGACATCGTCCGTGTATATGACGCACCTTGGACATGATAATTCCAGTATATAGGACATCGTCCGTGTATATAACGCACCTTGGACATGATAATTCCTGTATATAGGACATCGTCCGTGTATATGACGCACCGTGGACATGACAATTCCTGTATATAGGACATCGTCCGTGTATATGACGCACCGTGGACATGACAATTCCTGTATATAGAACATCGTCCGTGTATATGACGCACCGTGGACATGACAATTCCTGTATATAGAACATCATCCGTGTATATGACACACCGTGTACATGGTAATTCCTGTATATAGGACATTGTCCGTGTATATGACGCATCGTGGACATGACAATTCCTGTATATAGGACATCGTCCGTGTATATGACGCACCGTGGACATGACAATTCCTGTATATAGGACATCGTCCGTGTATATGACGCACCGTGGACATGACAATTCCTGTATATAGGACATCGTCCGTGTATATGACGCACCGTGGACATGATAATTCCTGTATATAGGACATCGTCCGTGTATATGACGCACCGTGGACATGATAATTCCTGTATATAGGACATCGTCCGTGTATATGACGCACCGTGGACATGAAAATTCCTGTATATAGGGCATCATCCGTGTATATGACACACCATGGACATGACAATTCCTCTATATAGGACATCGTCCGTGTATATGACGCATCGTGGACATGATAATTCCTGTATATAGGACATCGTCCGTGTATATGACGCACCGTGGACATGACAATTCCTGTATATAGGGCATCATCCGTGTATATGACACACCATGGACATGACAATTCTTGTATATAGGACATCATCCGTGTATATGACGCACCGTGGACATGACAATTCCTGTATATAGGACATCGTCCGTGTATATGACGCACCGTGGACATGACAATTCCTGTATATAGGACATCGTCCGTGTATATGACGCACCGTGGACATGATAATTCCTGTATATAGGACATCGTCCGTGTATATGACGCACTGTGGACATGACAATTCCTGTATATAGAACATCATCCGTGTACATTACACATCGTGGATATGACAATTCCTGTATATAGGCAAGATCCGTGTATATGACACACCGTGGATATGACAATTCTTGTATATAGGACATCGTTCGTGTATATGACACACCTTGGATATGACAATTCCAGTATATAGGACATCGTCCGTGTATATTACACACCGTGGACATGATAATTCCTATATATAAGACATCGTCCGTGTATATAACGCACCTTGGACATGATAATTCCTGTATATAGGACATCGTCCGTGTATATGACGCACCGTGGACATGACAATTCCTGTATATAGGACTTCATCCGTGTATATGACGCACCGTGGACATGACAATTCCTCTATATAGGACATCGTCCGTGTATATGACGCACCGTGGACATGACAATTCCTGTATATAGGACATCGTCCGTGTATATGACGCACCGTGGACATGACAATTCCTGTATATAGGACATCGTCCGTGTATATGACGCACCGTGGACATGACAATTCCTGTATATAGGACATCGTCCGTGTATATGACGCACCGTGGACATGATAATTCCTGTATATAGGACATCGTCCGTGAATATGACGCACCGTGGACATGATAATTCCTGTATATAGGACATCGTCCGTGTATATGACGCACCGTGGACATGATAATTCCTGTATATAGGACATCGTCCGTGTATATGACGCACCGTGGACATGACAATTCCTGTATATAGGACATCGTCCGTGTATATGACGCACCGTGGACATGACAATTCCTGTATATAGGACATCGTCCGTGTATATGACGCACCGTGGACATGACAATTCCTGTATATAGGACATCGTCCGTGTATATGACGCACCGTGGACATGATAATTCCTGTATATAGGACATCGTCCGTGTATATGACGCACCGTGGACATGATAATTCCTGTATATAGGACATCGTCCGTGTATATGGCGCACCGTGGACATGATAATTCCTGTATATAGGACATCGTCCGTGTATATGACGCACCGTGGACATGACAATTCCTGTATATAGGACATCGTCCGTGTATATGACGCACCGTGGACATGACAATTCCTGTATATAGGACATCGTCCGTGTATATGACGCACCGTGGACATGACAATTCCTGTATATAGGACATCGTCCGTGTATATGACGCACCGTGGACATGACAATTCCTGTATATAGGACATCGTCCGTGTATATGACGCACCGTGGACATGACAATTCCTGTATATATAACATCGTCCGTGTATATGACGCACCGTGGACATGACAATTCCTGTATATAGGACATCGTCCGTGTATATGACGCACCGTGGACATGATAATTCCTGTATATAGGACATCTTCAGTGTATATGACGCATCGTGGACATGACAATTCCTGTATATAGGACATCGTCAGTGTATATGATGCACCGTGGACATGACAATTCTTGTATATAGGACATCGTCCGTGTATATGACGCACCGTGGACATGAAAATTCCTGTATATAGGACATCGTCCGTGTATAAGACGCACCGTGGACATGATAATTCCTGTATATAGGACATCGTCCGTGTATATGACGCACCGTGGACATGACAATTCCTGTATATAGAACATCGTCCGTGTACATTACACACCGTGGATATGACAATTCCTGTATATAGGACAAAATCCTAGTATATGACACACCGTGCATATGACAATTCTTGAATATAGGACATCGTCCGTGTATATGACACACCTTAGATATGATAATTCCTGTATATAGGATATCGTCCGTGTATATTACACACCGTGGACATGATAATTCCTGTATATAGGACATCGTCCGTGTATAATACACACCGTGGACATGATAATTCCTGTATATAGGACATCGTCCGTGTATATGACCCACCTTGGACATGATAATTCCTGTATATAAGACATCGTCCGTGTATATGACGCACCGTGGACATGACAATTCCTGTATATAGGACATCATCCGTGTATATGACGCACCGTGGACATGATAATTCCTGTATATAGGACATCGGCCGTGTATATGACGCACCGTGGACATGACAATTAATGTATATAGGACATCGGCCGTGTATATGACGCACCGTGGACATGACAATTCCTGTATATAGGACATCGGCCGTGTATATGACGCACCGTGGACATATCAATTCCTGTATATAGGACATCGTCCGTGTATATGACGCACCGTGGACATGACAATTCCAGTATATAGAACATCATCCGTGTATATGACGCACCGTGGACATGACAATTCCTGTATATAGGACATCGGCCGTGTATATGACGCACCGTGGACATGATAATTAATGTATATAGGACATCGGCCGTGTATATGACGCACCGTGGACATGACAAATCCTGTATATAGGACATCGGCCGTGTATATGACGCACCGTGGACATGACAATTCCTGTATATAGGACATCGGCCGTGTATATGACGCACCGTGGACATGACAATTCCTGTATATAGGACATCGTCCGTGTATATGACGCACCGTGGACATGACAATTCCAGTATATAGAACATCATCCGTGTATATGACGCACCGTGGACATGACAATTCCTGTATATAGGACATCATCCGTGTATATGACGCACCGTGGACATGATAATTCCTGTATATAGGACATCGGCCGTGTATATGACGCACCGTGGACATGACAATTCCAGTATATAGAACATCATCCGTGTATATGACGCACCGTGGACATGACAATTCCTGTATATAGGACATCATCCGTGTATATGACGCACCGTGGACATGACAATTCCTGTATATAGGACATCGGCCGTGTATATGACGCACCGTGGACATGACAATTACTGTATATAGGACATCGGCCGTGTATATGACGCACCGTGGACATGACAATTCCTGTATATAGGACATCGGCCGTGTATATGACGCACCGTGGACATGACAATTCCTGTATATAGGACATCGTCCGTGTATATGACGCACCGTGGACATGATAATTCCTGTATATAGGACATCGTCCAAGTATATGACGCACCGTGGACATGACAATTCCTGTATATAGGACATCGTCCGTGTATATGACGCACCGTGGACATGACAATTCCTGTATATAGGACATCGTCCGTTTATATGACGCACCGTGGACATGACAATTCCTGTATATAGAACATCATCCGTGTATATGACGCACCTTGGACATGATAATTCCTGTATATAGAACATCATCCGTGTATATGACGCACCATGGACATGACAATTCCTGTATATAGGACATCGTCCGTGTATATGACGCACCGTGGACATGACAATTCCTGTATATAGGACATCGGCCGTGTATATGACGCACCTTGGACATGATAATTCCTGTATATAGGACATCGGCCGTGTATATGACGCACCTTGGACATGATAATTCCTGTATATAGAACATCGTCCGTGTATATGACGCACCGTGGACATGACAATTCCTGTATATAGGACATCGTCCGTGTATATGACGCACCGTGGACATGACAATTCCTGTATATAGGACATCGTCCGTGTATATTACGCACCGTGGACATGACAATTCCTGTATATAGAACATCGTCCGTGTATATCACACACCGTGGACATGATAATTCCAGTATATAGAACATCGTCCGTGTATATCACACACCGTGGACATGATAATTCCAGTATATAGGACATCGTCCGTGTATATGACGCACCGTGGACATGACAATTCCTGTATATAGAACATCGTCCGTGTATATGACGCACCGTGGACATGACAATTCCTGTATATAGAACATCATCCGTGTATATGACGTACCGTCGACATGATAATTCCTGTATATAGGACATCATCTGTGTATATGACGCACCGTGGACATGACAATTCCTGTATATAGGACATCGTCCGTGTATATGACGCACCGTGGACATGACAATTCCTGTATATAGAACATCGTCCGTGTATATGACGCACCGTGGACATGATAATTCCTGTATATAGGACATCGTCCGTGTATATGACGCACCGTGGACATGACAATTCCTGTATATAGGACAACATCCGTGTATATGACGCACCGTGGACATGATAATTCCTGTATATAGGACAACATCCGTGTATATGACGCACCGTGGACATGACAATTCCTGTATATAGGACATCGTCCGTGTATATGACGCACCGTGGACATGACAATTCCTGTATATAGGACATCATCCGTGTATATGACGCACCGTGGACATGATAATTCCTGTATATAGGACATCGGCCGTGTATATGACGCACCGTGGACATGACAATTAATGTATATAGGACATCGTCCGTGTATATGACGCACCGTGGACATGACAATTCCTGTATATAGGACATCGTCCGTGTATATGACGCACCGTGGACATGACAATTCCTGTATATAGGACATCGTCCGTGTATATGACGCACCGTGGACATGATAATTCCTGTATATAGGACATCGTCCGTGTATATGACGCACCGTGGACATGATAATTCCTGTATATAGAACATCGTCCGTGTATATGACGCACCGTGGACATGACAATTCCTGTATATAGGAGACATGACAATTCCTGTATATAGGACATCATCCGTGTATATGACGCACCGTGGACATGACAATTCCTGTATATAGGACAACATCCGTGTATATGACGCACCGTGGACATGAAAATTTCTGTATATAGGACATCGTCCGTGTATATGACGCACCGTGGACATGACAATTCCTGTATATAGGACATCGTCCGTGTATATGACGCACAGTGGACATGACAATTCCTGTATATAGGACATCATCCGTGTATATGACGCACCGTGGACATGATAATTCCTGTATATAGGACAACATCCGTGTATATGACGCACCGTGGACATGACAATTCCTGTATATAGGACATCGTCCGTGTATATGACGCACCGTGGACATGACAATTCCTGTATATAGGACATCATCCGTGTATATGACGCACCGTGGACATGACAATTCCTGTATATAGGACATTGTCCGTGTATATGACGCTCCGTGGATATGACAATTCCTGTATATAGGACATCGTCCGTGTATATGACGTTCCGTGGATATGACAATTCCTGTATATAGGACATCGTCCGTGTATATGACGCACCGTGGATATGACAATTCCTGTATATAGGACAACATCCGTGTATATGACGCACCGTGGACTTGATAATTCCTGTATATAGGACATCGTCCGTGTATATGACGCACCGTGGACATGACAATTCCTGTACATAGGACATCGTCCGTGTATATGACGCACCGTGGACATGACAATTCTTGTATATAGGACATCGTCCGTGTATATGACGCACCGTGGACATGACAATTCTTGTATATAGGACATCGTCCGTGTATATGACGCACCGTGGACATGACAATTCCTGTATATAGGACATCGTCCGTGTATATGACGCACCGTGGACATGATAATTCCTGTATATAGGACATCGTCCGTGTATATGACGCACCGTGGACATGACAATTCCTGTATATAGGACATCGTCCGTGTATATGACGCACCGTGGACATGACAATTCCTGTATATAGGACATCGTCCGTGTATATGACGCACCGTGGACATGACAATTCCTGTATATAGGACATCGTCCGTGTATATGACGCACCGTGGACATGACAATTCATGTATATAGGACATCGTCCGTGTATATGACGCACCGTGGACATAACAATTCCTGTATATAGGACATCGTCCGTGTATATGACGCACCGTGGACATGAAAATTCCTGTATATAGGACATCGTCCGTGTATATGACGCACCGTGGACATGATAATTCCTGTTTAGAGGACATCGGCCGTGTTTATGACGCACCGTGGACATGACAATTCCTGTATATAGGACATCGTCCGTGTATATGACGCACCGTGGATATGACAATTCCTGTATATAGGACATCGTCCGTGTATATGACGCACCGTGGACATGACAATTCCTGTATATAGGACATCGTCCGTGTATATGACGCACCGTGGACAAGATAATTCCTGTATATAGGACATCGTCCGTGTATATGACGCACCGTGGACATGACAATTCCTGTATATAGAAAATCATCCGTGTATATGACACACCGTGGATATGACAATTCTTGTATAAAGGACACCATCCGTGTATATGACACCTCGTGGATATGACAATTCTTGTATAAAGGACATTATCCTGAATATGTGACAAAACCGTGGATATGGCAGTTTCTGTACATAGGACAACATCCCTGTATATGAGAGACCGTTGATATGACTATTCCTGTATATTATAGGACATCATTCGTGTATATGACACTCCCTTGTAAATGGCAACACTTATATAACAACACCAGTGTATATGGCAAGAGTTTATTAAAAATGAGTTGTAGTACCTGAGCAACAAAGCATTTCTCGAAGTTGTCAACAACGTTGTTTTTTTAAGTTACGAACGTTGAATAATTGAACAACGATTAAATTCGAAATTTTGACGACATACTCAGCCGCTATGGACTATGGTAAGCATTATTTTTGATAACCACTTGAGACATTTGAATACATGCATGTCTATCAAACTAATGTTCTTTGTTTTGCTTATTAAAGTTATAATAAAGGCATATTCCATTATTGTATATCTGAACAGATATCAAAAACTGCCAACAATTTACAAAAGGTTTTCAGACACATAAGTATAAAAAAAGAAATCTTAAAAGAAATCTATACCACGCCTAAAAGCCTATGGGAGCATCATAAACTAAGCAAACATTCACAAGTCCCTCGAATATATCACAAATACTTTGAATAATCAAATTCGATCTTTATAAGAATGTATTGTCAGGGCAACTGAACTGAATCCGTTTGAAAACTGCAGTGAATCCGTTTGAAAACTGCATTGAATCCATTTGAAAACTGTACTGAATCCGTTTGCAAACTGCACTGAATCCGTTTGAAAACTGCAGTGAATCCGTTTGAAAACTGAAGTGAATTCATTTGAAAACTGTATTGAATCTGTTTGAAAACTGTAGTGAATCCGTTTGAAAACTGCAGTGAATCTGTTTGAAAACTGAAGTGAATTTCTTTGAAAACTGCAGTGAATCTGTTTGAAAACTGTAGTGAATCTCTCTGAAAACTGTTGTGAATCTCTTTTCCGAAAACTGTAGTGCATCTTAATGAAAACTAAAGTGAATCTCTTTGAAAACTGTAGTGAATCTGTTTAAAAAAACTGAAGAGCAGCTCTGAAAATATGACTACGACATCGGATATCTGCCACCAAGGTTGCCTATGTCTCGTGCATGGAAACTGGAAAAGAAAACGGTATCTATAACAGAGCAGTGTAGAGCGTAGTTTATAATACAGGATAATCAAAACGGAATTAAATTTACGAGCCAAACATCAATAATTGAAATAAAACTGTGATGGATATGTACGTCGTGGGCCAGTCTCAACAATTCTTAGAAAAGTTTCATAGATGTGACAAATACACACAGATCTTAGGCCTTAAGACTACATCAATGATATGTTTGTACTTAAACTTCGAGACACATGTGTCAGTTGTTTGTGTTTTATTCAGATATATAAGCATGAAAAAAAGTTGAAAACGATTTTGCAAATGAAGTTATTCACTTCAACAAAGTTCCGAACAATCGCCTCATTAATATTGTATTTCAAAACCATCCTAGATTATGTCACATAAACTGGGATAGATAAACATAGTCAAAAATAACCAACTGTGTGATCGGCAGTTCCAATGGCGCAATAGTTCCTTTTTCACGCGGGGGCGAGGCTACTCTGACTGGCGGCTTTTCTTCAATTATCTGGACGGGCCTCGTCACCGGGCGGACTGTTTTCACGGGCTGGCGCACGACTTGCACAGGGCGGGCGGCGCGTACAGTGCGTATGGCTTTAGGGTAAGAGCGGTAACAGGAACCACTGTCAGTGAGATAAAATAAAAATTGTACATGTACATGGTCTCAAAAATAACTCTTGTTGCTAATTTTTATATATGCATGCGGTTCGATCCATAACACGTTCATCCAGTTTGAGATATGCGATATTGTCGGGGTGGTCATGTTTTTACATTCTTTTTATATTCATTGAAACCTACTAAACGAATGGCACCCATGAATACTATTCAGTTTTTTTCGCGTGTGAATTATTATGTAAGCCACGTTGTAAAATTGAAGTTGAAATTGATGAATTAGTAAGTGGCCATCACAGAAACAACCTTGTTGAAGGTTTAAAGTTACGGCCAGGGTTAAGAGCCTTCAACAATGCAAAAGTTGGTGAGGAAGGCCAAAAAAAAGTATTAAAACTTAAAGTTGAACTTAGTTTTGAAGATTTATGTATTTGTCCTTCAAACTAATTGTTGCACTGTGAGAAGCACTGGAAGGTGTTTTTTTGCAGGAATACGATACTATTATATACTTTCCGGTGGATTTTTAAGTGAAAAAAATGATATGTCCATTGTTTCATTGGAACTTACCAACGTCCCGCAAGACAACATTTTCGCAACAGGAACGCCAGAAGCCCGAGCAAGAGTGCACCCAACAAAATGGCGGGGATTAACCAGAAGAGGAAATTCTCCGAAGATCCGGATGTAGAAGAGGATGATGAACTTGATGAACTAGAGCTTGACTGTGACGGCACAGGGTCGCAAATAATAATAGTAACAGGCGATTCATCGGAATGGCCGGCTGCATCTGTAGAAAGAAGACTAGTTGCATGTGATAGTTTAACAATACAGAACCGACTAATGTAACAAATCATGTCCAGTGTGTGTATACCACGTGATAAATTGCGTCATTAATGCTACGTCGGAAGGCAATATTTTGCTTTGAATGAAGTCTTTAAACAAAGATAACATCACAATTCTTCACCATTTTAAATGAAACATAGCGCACTCTACGTAGCTTACAGAGCCCACCGTTCGGTCTTTTACCAGAGTTTGATTTAGGGTTTAGCTTTATAAGACACTTCGACAAACCTTTTTTACGGCCGTCTGACGGAGCACTGTCAAAACATTATTTTGGAAACAGGTTTGTAGAAGTGTTTGATGAAACTAATCACCTTATCAAACTTCGGTAATAAAACGAAGGCGGGGCTCTTTAAGAAGCGTAGACTGCCCTTGGTTTTATTTAAAATGGTGTATTAAAAGAAAAGTTATCTTTGATTTGAGTCTTTATTTTAAGCAAAATTTTGCCTTCCGTATATGACATAATTTATCACTTGATATACACACACTGAAGTCGTCATATAAAAGTATACAATGAACAAAATATATTTTCGCAAAAATTCGCTGGTTCCAAGACAAAAAATAAAAAAGTCAAAATTTTAATCTGTGAGAGTGCAGCTTTAAGATAATTACTCATTCAAGAGGACAACAAACCTGTGACTCTCAGTGTTGTTTCAAACGTTGTACCCTTTGCATAACTGCTAACATCACCGTGGGAAAGGAGTCCGTCCCCATTGGCAGAAAATGGTCCGCTTCCTATTGTTGTAAATACAATATAAGGCTGAATTATTGATTCTATACATAAAAATAGAAACATGACATCACCATTCGGAACTTCTCTGCCATTTTCTATATTAAACAACTTCGGTGAATATGGACGGTTTACAATGTCAGAGCTCTATACAGTTTAACTACGCTGCAAGTAGATCTCGTAATAATTTCTATTTAGCAATTAAACTTTAAGACTTTACACTTGGGATTCTTAATAATTTATTCAATTATTCACATCACTGGCAATCAATTTAAACTTAGTAATACAAAATACACGTTAATAACACTAATATTAAATAATACCGTTACTTAAAATTTAACGAACTACTTCGAAAGATGTACCGGCATACATCCGAGATTGTTTCGAAAGAAAATGGCCGAGAAGTTTCGAATGACAACTTCACATGGGTTTGTCATTTTGTTTATTTACCAACCTGTTTCACTTCATGCCACAGGGTAAATCACAATACGTGGCTGTGAATTATGATTTGCCTTGAGAAGCATGAAGCGAAACAGATACTGTATAATTAAACAATATCACAGTCTGATCAAACAACATATTATAAGTCTATATAGAGTTCCAAATTATGGAAATCAGATATTCTTGCGAAATATGCATATGTTGCGATACATGTTAAAAACCTTTGGGGTCTAATGTTACTTCCTTTTGTGTAAGTAAGGTACACATACTGGTCTCCATTAGGTCAGAAGGTTGCGACCAAAAAAGACGAGGCGTAGCACCCTTTCATAGCTCACTTCCCACCTGTGAGCTCCTACGTAAGTTTCTTGTGTGTAAGTAAGGTGCACATGCCGCATTTAATCGGCATAAAAGGGCGTTACGAAAACGACAAGGCACAGCACCCTCAAATAACTCTTTTGCTCAATCCCAAGCTTTGAAGTCATACGTAAGTTCATTGTGTGAAAGCAGGGTGCTCATGTTGCTTTCCATGAGGACAAAATGGTGCTACCAAAAAAAAGGCATAGCACCCTTCGGCAAACCCTACCTGTGTACTCATATGTAGGTTCCGTGTGTGTTAGTAATGATTTAATACTGCTCTTTACTGGGATAACATTTTGTTATGAAAAAGGATAATGCATAATACCCTCACATAACTCTTTAGCTCAAGTTCAATCTTTGAACTCATACGTAGGTTCCTTGTGTACAATTAGGGTACACATATTGATTTCCATGAGGGCAAAAGGGTGCTACGAAATATTTACAAGGCGCAGCATCCTTCTAAAACACTTGGGCTCATTCCCAATCTGTAAACACATACGTAAGTTCCTTTTGCGTCAGTAGCGTACACATGCATGTTGATCTCCGTTAGCGCAAAAGGGGGCTACGAAATATTTACCAGGCGCAGCACCCTCTTCTAACACTTAAACTCATTCCCTACCTGTGAACTCAAACGTATGTTCCTTGTTAGCATCTAGTACGTCATTATCAGAGGCGGAGACGGTCTCCAGCGTACCCCCAGTTGAGCCAGTTGCAGCGCAGAAGACGTATGACGTCTGGTCAAGGTACGGCTTGTTGTCGTCCTCCTCGTTGATCACGATATTCAGCTGTGGGAGAACAAGTGATAACAGTGTAATCATGACTTTAGGAAGCATACATGTAGACGCTTAAAAGTATTCCACATAAATTACTCTCTTAAAGTTGATGTAAAATTGATAGTACCTGATAAAAGTGTGCGCTAATCGTTTCATTTCACTATATTAATGAAAGGCGAATCCTACCTATAATACTTTTTCTTCTAGAAATACTTAAGCAAAAGGATTCGGAAAACACATTTTATTGTATTTGAAACGGTATGCGAAATGGACATATTTGTATTTTTTATCATATGACGTATCAATGAGCTTAATGAGTTTGAGTTCAAGAGCAGCAGTCTAAATCATTCTTATTCTTATGAATATGAGGAGATGTGATGAATGTTCATTGAATGACATTGAAGATGAATATTATTCTGTATTTATATGAGATAGATATAAACACTTTAGAGATAATTATATATCTAGTTATTATCGAACGCGACCTAGTATGTTAAACAATATTACTCTTCTTAACTCTAAGAAAATGTCGTTGTTACACAAACTGGCTATATTTATTATAAAGGCAAATCAGATCAGAGACAATCTAGTTAACAGTACAGCCTAACTTAAACTGGATGTTATTGCTCTCTTCTTGTAGTTTCTTTTTGTTTGTATTCATGACAATTTATATATCCTGTTCTGCATGCTATGGTGGTTGTTTTGATGATCATAAGCAGTATATGCTTGTATCTAAATAAATGTTCTGTTCTGTTCTGTTCTGTTCTTATCCTTCGATACGCTTCAATGACTCTATTCAGACTATTGGCCAGTTATTTTTACAGTCCAATCAAAACACTCCGTTTCTACTTTTAAACTTAACTTATATCCAAGTTGGTTATTAATTATGGCCATAACTAAGGTTTGTTGTCTTTGAATAGTTTAAATCTTATCCATGCAAGCAAATTCATGTTGATAAATTTCTAATGCATACAGTTGTGGTTGTTTCAAGCCCACGCCTGTCTGTAGCCGTCACCGTGCAGACAATAGTACCGGTCCCTCCACGCCTGGGAGCCGTATCCAGGTCCCACTCTTTTGTCATGGTCACACATGCGGTCAGCGGGTCCATAACAAACACACCGGCCCCTCCCGGACAGGACATTTTGTAGGTGTGTACGTCATTTATGTCCTCGTCCATAATATCCTCCTTGAAAGCTGGGCAGTCAATTTGTTCTCCAGGCTAAGCAAATGAGAATAATGATTTCAATGTTTACACTTGATTTCATAATCCAAGACTTAACAGTTTATATACTCATTTAGCAGTTACAATAGTATTTGATAGAATCAACGGATAGTTGGCCTATTCTAAGATGCATTCTTACTCCCAAAAAAATTACCACAATTAATGCAATTGCTTTAATATACCAAAAATGATGAATAAATATCGAAAACAATGATTCTTATGAAGGAAATCGAGTTTAATTTGAAAGAAAGGTGCAGAAAACACGGTATGTCTACCTTATGAGACGATAGTAGACCACAGTTAATCTTTTAGCACTCACCAATCATTTAATGTTTTTGCAATTTTAAGTTGCACTCTTATTGAAAATCAATACAAACGCATGTATAACAAACATATAGTTTGAGTGAAACGCCTTTTACTACTTACTTAATAATGCATTTATGTAAAATATCAATTACTGATAACAAGATTGTTATCGTGTATTAAATAGCTGAAAACGCAAACATTTTAAATGATTGGTGAATGCTACAATATTTACTGTGATTTACATCGTTTCATAAGGTAGAAATTTCGTGTTTTCTGCACTTTTCTTTCAAATTTCACTTGGTATCCTTTATAAGAATCATTGTTTTCGACATTTATTTAACCATTTTGATATATTAAAACAAGTGTACTAATTGCGATAAATCTTATTTGGGAGTAAGATTGCATCTTTAAACTAATAATTTGATCAAACTCCACTGATAAACATTGATTATGTCATCATTTAATGTCAATCATTCTGAATATCGCCATTTTCATTGATAAAAAGCTTTTAATTTAAATTAAATTTCAAATCGTCTTTTCGAACTAAAAATATATTAAAAAATGTAGCATACATTCATTTATTTCCATACTTACCCCTCCTTCATCCGGTTTTGTTATGGTCCAACTACCCGTCTGGAAGGTCGGCTGTTCGTTGACGTCACTGATGTGTAAAGTCAGCGTCTCTACCGTTGAGTCGGCGTAACCATCATTGACGTGCACGTCTACCTCGTATTCACGAACCGTCACTTCCTCAAAGTTTATACTCTGCTTCGTGCTGATTTCTCCGGCTTCAACGAGATATCATAATTTATGTTCTTACTTTCCTAAACATACAGCAAAAGCTACTCGCAAACACAGCATTAAAATGAAAATAAAAAAAAACTGCGATTTAATTTCCACTGTGTGTGTTTAAACATATTGCAATGATCTACCTAAATATATGTTCTATAAAATAAATGTACAACAATATCGATTTATCTACAAAATATCGATTTATGTGCAATAATATCGATTCATGCACAACAATATCGATTCATGCACAACAATATCGATTCATGTACAACATTTATCGATTCATGTACAATTACATCGATTTATGTACAACAATATCGATTCATGTACAACAATTTCGATTTATGTACAATAATATCGATTCATGCACAACAATATCGATTCATGTACAACAATTTCGATTTATGTACAATAATATCGATTCATGTACAAAAATATCGATTCATGTACAACAATATCGATTCATGCACAACAATATCGATTCATGTACAACAATATCGATTTATGTACAATAATATCGATTCATGCACAACAATATCGATATCAGAATATAAACATAATTGAACGTACTTAATGAATTACACTCAAAGTATTCTTCTCCTCCGTCCAAAAAATCACAGTAATAAGTGATGACGTCATCGGTATCTGGGTCCTCGTGATCGACGTCATATACGACCCCTGCCGGGTTATTTTCATATACGGCAACAACGTCCAAAAGAGGTAGATTCGTGATGTTTGGAACCGTGTTAATTTCTAAAAAAGCAAGGAATTTTATTTAAACAAACAAATCTATGCCCCCATTCAGCATTAGTTCACACTTCGAATAGCCTTCCAAAATAGATGAAGGGTTAAATTTAAGTGTCATTTAATGCATTTAACGAAATATAACATTTAAAAACTATTTGCTTATATCTCTTAAATATGCTTACCACCACCACCAACGATATATTCGTGTGTGGAATCCAATTTCGGATTAATCTCATTTTTTTGTTTGTGAACTTATTTTATTATGTGCGTGAAGTTAGCACCGTAGCACCGTATCACCATATCACCGCGGGGATGCGGTGCTAGCACCGTATCACCATCAAAATCAATACAATAAGAGCATTAATCTCGAGGAAGCATGTAAGGCTCGTTCTCGCAGAAACGAGCAAGGGGACCATAGGGACCTATGTCACTGTGTAGCCGAGACCTGGCCCTAGGTGATGGCACATGTGAATACCCTAGGATTTTAGGCAGGCTATGCGGGATAGGGACATGAACTCGATCCCCCATGCCAATTTGGCCCATATTCAGACACTGTTATGGTGCGGATGCCTTAAAAACGAGCAAGGGGACCAATGGCACTGTATCCAAGGGTTACCTGGCGGTGTGATACATTCGGGGAAACTGTTAATACTACGAGGATTTTAGTCTGGCCCCGTCCTTAGCCCAACATTGTGCGTATATGGGCAATATAAGCCCCACTGACCCCTACCATACATGTAAGGCTCGTTCTCGCAGAAACGAGCAAGGGGACCATAGGGACCTATGTCACTGTGTAGCCGAGACCTGGCCCTAGGTGATGGCACATGTGAATACCCTAGGATTTTAGGCAGGCTATGCGGGATAGGGACATGAACTCGATCCCCCATGCCAATTTGGCCCATATTCAGACACTGTTATGGTGCGGATGCCTTAAAAACGAGCAAGGGGACCAATGGCACTGTATCCAAGGGTTACCTGGCGGTGTGATACATTCGGGGAAACTGTTAATACTACGAGGATTTTAGTCTGGCCCCGTCCTTAGCCCAACATTGTGCGTATATGGGCAATATAAGCCCCACTGACCCCTACCATACATGTAAGGCTCGTTCTCGCAGAAACGAGCAAGGGGACCATAGGGACCTATGTCACTGTGTAGCCGAGACCTGGCCCTAGGTGATGGCACATGTGAATACCCTAGGATTTTAGGCAGGCTATGCGGGATAGGGACATGAACTCGATCCCCCATGCCAATTTGGCCCATATTCAGACACTGTTATGGTGCGGATGCCTTAAAAACGAGCAAGGGGACCAATGGCACTGTATCCAAGGGTTACCTGGCGGTGTGATACATTCGGGGAAACTGTTAATACTACGAGGATTTTAGTCTGGCCCCGTCCTTAGCCCAACATTGTGCGTATATGGGCAATATAAGCCCCACTGACCCCTACCATACATGTAAGGCTCGTTCTCGCAGAAACGAGCAAGGGGACCATAGGGACCTATGTCACTGTGTAGCCGAGACCTGGCCCTAGGTGATGGCACATGTGAATACCCTAGGATTTTAGGCAGGCTATGCGGGATAGGGACATGAACTCGATCCCCCATGCCAATTTGGCCCATATTCAGACACTGTTATGGTGCGGATGCCTTAAAAACGAGCAAGGGGACCAATGGCACTGTATCCAAGGGTTACCTGGCGGTGTGATACATTCGGGGAAACTGTTAATACTACGAGGATTTTAGTCTGGCCCCGTCCTTAGCCCAACATTGTGCGTATATGGGCAATATAAGCCCCACTGACCCCTACCATACATGTAAGGCTCGTTCTCGCAGAAACGAGCAAGGGGACCATAGGGACCTATGTCACTGTGTAGCCGAGACCTGGCCCTAGGTGATGGCACATGTGAATACCCTAGGATTTTAGGCAGGCTATGCGGGATAGGGACATGAACTCGATCCCCCATGCCAATTTGGCCCATATTCAGACACTGTTATGGTGCGGATGCCTTAAAAACGAGCAAGGGGACCAATGGCACTGTATCCAAGGGTTACCTGGCGGTGTGATACATTCGGGGAAACTGTTAATACTACGAGGATTTTAGTCTGGCCCCGTCCTTAGCCCAACATTGTGCGTATATGGGCAATATAAGCCCCACTGACCCCTACCATACATGTAAGGCTCGTTCTCGCAGAAACGAGCAAGGGGACCATAGGGACCTATGTCACTGTGTAGCCGAGACCTGGCCCTAGGTGATGGCACATGTGAATACCCTAGGATTTTAGGCAGGCTATGCGGGATAGGGACATGAACTCGATCCCCCATGCCAATTTGGCCCATATTCAGACACTGTTATGGTGCGGATGCCTTAAAAACGAGCAAGGGGACCAATGGCACTGTATCCAAGGGTTACCTGGCGGTGTGATACATTCGGGGAAACTGTTAATACTACGAGGATTTTAGTCTGGCCCCGTCCTTAGCCCAACATTGTGCGTATATGGGCAATATAAGCCCCTACTGACCCCTACCATACATGTAAGGCTCGTTCTCGCAGAAACGAGCAAGGGGACCATAGGGACCTATGTCACTGTGTAGCCGAGACCTGGCCCTAGGTGATGGCACATGTGAATACCCTAGGATTTTAGGCAGGCTATGCGGGATAGGGACATGAACTCGATCCCCCATGCCAATTTGGCCCATATTCAGACACTGTTATGGTGCGGATGCCTTAAAAACGAGCAAGGGGACCAATGGCACTGTATCCAAGGGTTACCTGGCGGTGTGATACATTCGGGGAAACTGTTAATACTACGAGGATTTTAGTCTGGCCCCGTCCTTAGCCCAACATTGTGCGTATATGGGCAATATAAGCCCCTACTGACCCCTACCATACATGTAAGGCTCGTTCTCGCAGAAACGAGCAAGGGGACCATAGGGACCTATGTCACTGTGTAGCCGAGACCTGGCCCTAGGTGATGGCACATGTGAATACCCTAGGATTTTAGGCAGGCTATGCGGGATAGGGACATGAACTCGATCCCCCATGCCAATTTGGCCCATATTCAGACACTGTTATGGTGCGGATGCCTTAAAAACGAGCAAGGGGACCAATGGCACTGTATCCAAGGGTTACCTGGCGGTGTGATACATTCGGGGAAACTGTTAATACTACGAGGATTTTAGTCTGGCCCCGTCCTTAGCCCAACATTGTGCGTATATGGGCAATATAAGCCCCACTGACCCCTACCATACATGTAAGGCTCGTTCTCGCAGAAACGAGCAAGGGGACCATAGGGACCTATGTCACTGTGTAGCCGAGACCTGGCCCTAGGTGATGGCACATGTGAATACCCTAGGATTTTAGGCAGGCTATGCGGGATAGGGACATGAACTCGATCCCCCATGCCAATTTGGCCCATATTCAGACACTGTTATGGTGCGGATGCCTTAAAAACGAGCAAGGGGACCAATGGCACTGTATCCAAGGGTTACCTGGCGGTGTGATACATTCGGGGAAACTGTTAATACTACGAGGATTTTAGTCTGGCCCCGTCCTTAGCCCAACATTGTGCGTATATGGGCAATATAAGCCCCACTGACCCCTACCATACATGTAAGGCTCGTTCTCGCAGAAACGAGCAAGGGGACCATAGGGACCTATGTCACTGTGTAGCCGAGACCTGGCCCTAGGTGATGGCACATGTGAATACCCTAGGATTTTAGGCAGGCTATGCGGGATAGGGACATGAACTCGATCCCCCATGCCAATTTGGCCCATATTCAGACACTGTTATGGTGCGGATGCCTTAAAAACGAGCAAGGGGACCAATGGCACTGTATCCAAGGGTTACCTGGCGGTGTGATACATTCGGGGAAACTGTTAATACTACGAGGATTTTAGTCTGGCCCCGTCCTTAGCCCAACATTGTGCGTATATGGGCAATATAAGCCCCTACTGACCCCTACCATACATGTAAGGCTCGTTCTCGCAGAAACGAGCAAGGGGACCATAGGGACCTATGTCACTGTGTAGCCGAGACCTGGCCCTAGGTGATGGCACATGTGAATACCCTAGGATTTTAGGCAGGCTATGCGGGATAGGGACATGAACTCGATCCCCCATGCCAATTTGGCCCATATTCAGACACTGTTATGGTGCGGATGCCTTAAAAACGAGCAAGGGGACCAATGGCACTGTATCCAAGGGTTACCTGGCGGTGTGATACATTCGGGGAAACTGTTAATACTACGAGGATTTTAGTCTGGCCCCGTCCTTAGCCCAACATTGTGCGTATATGGGCAATATAAGCCCCACTGACCCCTACCATACATGTAAGGCTCGTTCTCGCAGAAACGAGCAAGGGGACCATAGGGACCTATGTCACTGTGTAGCCGAGACCTGGCCCTAGGTGATGGCACATGTGAATACCCTAGGATTTTAGGCAGGCTATGCGGGATAGGGACATGAACTCGATCCCCCATGCCAATTTGGCCCATATTCAGACACTGTTATGGTGCGGATGCCTTAAAAACGAGCAAGGGGACCAATGGCACTGTATCCAAGGGTTACCTGGCGGTGTGATACATTCGGGGAAACTGTTAATACTACGAGGATTTTAGTCTGGCCCCGTCCTTAGCCCAACATTGTGCGTATATGGGCAATATAAGCCCCACTGACCCCTACCATACATGTAAGGCTCGTTCTCGCAGAAACGAGCAAGGGGACCATAGGGACCTATGTCACTGTGTAGCCGAGACCTGGCCCTAGGTGATGGCACATGTGAATACCCTAGGATTTTAGGCAGGCTATGCGGGATAGGGACATGAACTCGATCCCCCATGCCAATTTGGCCCATATTCAGACACTGTTATGGTGCGGATGCCTTAAAAACGAGCAAGGGGACCAATGGCACTGTATCCAAGGGTTACCTGGCGGTGTGATACATTCGGGGAAACTGTTAATACTACGAGGATTTTAGTCTGGCCCCGTCCTTAGCCCAACATTGTGCGTATATGGGCAATATAAGCCCCACTGACCCCTACCATACATGTAAGGCTCGTTCTCGCAGAAACGAGCAAGGGGACCATAGGGACCTATGTCACTGTGTAGCCGAGACCTGGCCCTAGGTGATGGCACATGTGAATACCCTAGGATTTTAGGCAGGCTATGCGGGATAGGGACAAACTGACCCAAAAATTTTACCTAGGGGACATAACGATAAGTGTAGGGATGAACTAGGCCACGAGGCCTACTTTATGATCAATTTATTTCGCTGGAGCTGTTGTACTGAATAGCCGAAAATAGAGCTCGAAAATTGAACTTTGCTGCTGCAAACGCCATTTTTGGGACGGACTGACCCGATTATTCGACTAAGAGGTCCTTAACAGAAAGTGTAATGATAACTAGGTTCAGGGCCTATAATGTGAACTATAGATAATAATAATACTCTTTCATGGCTCATGTTCTAGGCATTGATACGTTTGCTTAAAATTATCATGGCTTTTGCCACTATGCTAGAGTGGTCGGCATTTGGAATCTCTTCAACCTCAAATATACCATTGTATTCGGAAAAGTCTGGTTTGAGCACATTAACATGTGAGCATTGCCTTATGCCTCAATATGCTGTGATGGCTCATGTTCGAGGCATTCACGAGTTTATGTTCAATTAACATGAATATTGCCAGAGTGGTAGGAATTTGGAATCACTTCAACCTCACATAGGCCATTGATCTGGGGAAACTCTGGTCTGAGCATAATGAACGAACACATGAATATACTTCGCTAAGGTGTTTGAGCACACAACATGAAAATCCCGTGTCAATAGAAAAAAAAACGTTATTTTGGTAAATGAAATGTAAATTATTGAGAACACTGCGTTGGAGATTGATTAACACCGGGTTGCAGACATCAGGTTTAAAGCTGCCCTCTCACAGATTTACCGTTTTTCCATTTTTTTTATTTTTTTTTTGTTTTGGAATTGGAAAATATTGCGTAAATATCTGCTTACCAGTGAAGACTGCTGACAAAAAATCAGATCGCAGATCTTCATATTTCCATTCCGAATTTAATGTTTTATGGCTTAAACCGTTACTAACGGTTTAAGAAAAATGCATAAAACATAAATTTTGGGACGGAAATATATAAAGCTGCGATCTGATCTTTAGTCAGCAGTCTTTTACCATTGGTTATTCTCGTTCCAAGACAAAAAAAGGTGTCAAAACGTTCAATCTGTGAGAGTACAGCTTTAAAGCTTAGCTTCAGATTTGAAATGTAGGGTGTTTCTAGCACAGTTTCGAATTTAAATTGGCCCTATATAAGAAACAGTCGTAACATAGTACCTGTAACAAAAACAATAGCTTTATATTTTTTAGAGACATATATTGCCGAAATTTACCTTCAATGCCTTATAGAAAGAAATTTGGGATCCCCGATTCGCATCTTACGATGAACAATCGAATGATGACTAAACGATTGACTGCTACCGAACATCCGTATTAACGGAGGGTACACAGGGGTAACATTTTGGATGGTATAAGAGGTGCAGGAGAGAAAACAGTGATTACTTACAGGGGAAAAGAGGGCTTTTCGTTTAGCAGTGTTGTTGAGTATCCAATATGTTTACTTTTAGATAAAGATAAGTAGCATTATCTTTATGTTTAGGTCTATAAACGTATGCTACATATATACAATATATTTCTTGAATGAATTATATTTAAAAATATGGTAACATTTTGTAAACTTATGAATGTGTTAGTATCCTTTCCTGAATGTGGCCATTTGAAGCGGTAATTTATCAAAGCCTGTCATTAATAAGCATACATCAAGTATATAAATATGCATTTATCACAAATCAGCATTGCTCTCCGGGATACGACATTATGTAACGGCAAACATCTTCACCGTATTCCGGGATAGTTCCAAGCCTCTGTCATGTGTATGTATTACAAAATGCACAGTTTTAGAATTATTTTAGCCGCGCATTTGTTTAGGTGTTAACATATTTTCGGCTAACATGGAAGAACATTGGGAATGTGACGTCATAAAATTAATGTTTTATGTCCATATAAATAAACAAATATTACACCAAAGTGCACAGTTAAAGACTGAATTTAGACATAGCGATATTATAGCGTAAGAACCCTCAAATCTCCTTATTTATTTATGCCCCATATTCTATGCTTCAAGGGGAAGACGGATCAAGACTTAGTTGTGATCCCTAGGAAATATCAAATCGTGGACCGCCCCTTACTGCAATAGCGAATCTTATTAGGGTACCCTAGGCCTCAACCCCCTTTTGGCTTTATAAGTTTAACAACATATTTTGGGATTGATTCCATCAAAGACGGTGCACACCCAAAGGTGTTATGTCAATGTTATGATCGATATGACAGTGTATTTATGTTAATTATACAGCAGAGTCCACAGTTTAGGGCTTCACACACTTTGTAATAACCCTAAATACAAATAAAAGCTGGACCTTTTTTTTTATTTAATTGCCTATGACAGGCACATTTATATACACACATTAAACACGCATTAAGAACCAAATGTATGTCCCTATCTCGAATAGTCTTTCGAAAATCCGAAGTTATTCACATAAGGCCTCGCCAAGGGCCAGGTCTCAGTTACACTGTGATATTGGTCGATATGGTACCCTTGTTCGTTGTAAGGATTCCGCAACATAAACGGTATGTATGTGGGTCAGGTAGGTGTTGGGAGCTTATTTCATGTCCCTATCCCGCATTATCACCCTACAATCCTAAGTGATTCACATATGCCATAAACTTAAACCAGTCTCGGCTATACAGTGGCAATGGTCCCTATGGTTCGCTTGCTTGTTTTAAGGTTATCGCACCATAACAGTTGTATATTGGATATTAGGTATTGGGAGTCTTATCATGTCCTATCCTGCATAACTTGCCTAAAATCCTAGGTTATTCAAATATATGCCATCATTTAGTGCAAGGTCTCGGCTGAACAGTGACATATGTCCATATTGTCGCAGTGCACGTTTTAATGTTTCCACACAATAACAAACAATAACGCTGCAAGAATATCGGGTAAATTACTAATATGCATAATGGGCATATTTTATGTCCCTATCCCGCATAGCATAGGATATTTTCATGTTTCAACACCGAGTATGGCCAGGTCTCGGCTAAACGGTGACATAGGTCGCTATGGTCTCCTTTCTCGTTTAAAGGTTTCCACACCATAACATGTTAGTAATGCCAGGTAGGCATTGGAAGTATTTTTCATGTCCCTATCTATCTATAAGTTGCCTAGGTTGATCCATATACCATCACTTCAAGCCAAATATTGGCTACAAAGTGTCATAGGTTACTACTCATTGTAATGTTATCGCACCATAAAAGTTTTATATTGGCTAAATAGTACTTGGGATTCCTTTAAATGCCCCTTTCCCGCAAAATCTGCCTAAAACCCTAACTAATTCACATATGGAATCATCTGGGGTAAAGTCTCGGCTACACAGTGACTAAGGTCGCTATGATCTCTTTGATTGTTGTAAGGTTTCCGCACCATAACAATGCCAGAATATAAATAACTAAATATCCATTAGAAGCAAATTTCATGTCCCTATCCCGCATAGCCTGCATAAATTCCTATGATATTCATATGTTCACTCACCGTGTATGGCCAGGTCACGATTTGGGACGCTATGGTATATGTGATTCGTGTTCATGTTTTCGCTGTTTGCTATTAATGCAATGAAGGCATTTGGAGCTTATTTCATGCCCCTTTCCCTCGAAGCCTGCCTAAAATTCTTGGTAATTCATGGATGTTATCACTTAAAGCGAGGTCTGGGCTACAAAGTGCCATAGGTCCCTTCGTGCGCTTGCTCGTGTTAAGGGTTTCGCACCGTTTTAGTTGTTTATTGTGTAAATAGGAATTGGGAGTCATTTTCATTTCCCTATCCCACATAACCTGCCTATATATTCACATAAACCATCATCTGGGAAAGGTCAAGTCTACTTAGTAACGTAAGTCACTATGTCCCCTTACTCGTTTTAAGGTTTCCGCGCAATGCCAGATTATGAGGGAAAAAGACATTGGTAGCCTTTCCATGTCCCTTTCCTGCATAGCCTGCCTAGGACTAGGTCTTAGCTACACGCTGACATAGGTCGTTATGGTCCACTTGCTCGTTGTAATGTTTCCGCACCATAAATGAATATGTGGCAAATAGGCATTGGGAGCATTTTCCATGTCTCTATCTCGCATAGCATGCCTACAATACGAGGTTATTCATATGAAGTATCACATAGGACAAGATCTCGTCTATAAGGTGACATAGGTTGCTATGGTCCCGTTTGTCGTTTTAAGGTTTCTGAACCATAACATGTAACGAATATGTGTCAAATAGACATTGGGAGCCTTTTTCATGTCCCCATCACACATAGCCTGCCTAAAATCCTGTTATATCACCTAAGACTAGGTTTCGGCTAAAAGATGACATAGGTCGCTTTGGTCCCGTTTCTCGTTTGTTTTAAGTTTTCTGCACCATAATATGTAATGAATATAGGTCAAAAGCCATTGGGAGCATTTTCCTAGTCCCAAACTCGCATAGCATGCCTAATATCCTAGGTTATTCATATGCACTATGTCCTAGGACTTGGTCTCGACTACATTATGGCATAGGTCGATATGGTACCCTTGATCGTTTTAATTTTTCCGCGCCATTACCAGTTAATGACTATGCCGCAAATAGGAATATGGAGCCTTTTCCATGTCCCTATCACGCATAGTCTGCCTAAAATCATAGGTTACTCATATGTTCTATCACCTACGACTAGGTCTCGTCTATAAGGTGAAATAGGTCGATATGGTCCCGTTTCTCGTTTTAAGGTTTCTGCATCATAGCATATAATGAATATGAGTCAAATAGACATTGGGAGCCTTTTCCGCGTCACCATACCACATAGCCTGCCTAAAATCCTAGGTTATTCATATCTAAGATTAGGTTTCTGCTAAACAATGACATAGGTCGCTTTGGTCCCGTTTCTTGTTTTAAGTTTTCTGCATCATAACATGTAATGAATATGAAGCAAATGAGCATTGGGACCCTTTTTCCATATCCCCATCTCGCATAGCCTGCCTAAAATCCTAGGTAATTTAAATGAATTATCACCTAGGACTAGGTCTAAGATACACGCTGACATAGGTCGGTATGGTCTCCTTGTCTGTTTCAAGGTTTCTGCAACATAACCTTTAATGAGTATGAGGTAAAATAGGCATTGTGAGCCTTTTCCATGTCCCAATCTCGCATAGCCTGCCTAAAATCCTGTGTAAATCATATGTACTAACATATAGGATTAGGTCTAAGCAACGAGCTGACATCAGTCGCTGTGGTCCCCTGGCTCGTTTTAAGGTTTCAGCATCATAACCTTTAATGAATATGAGGTAAAAATAGGCATTGGGAGACTTTTCCATGTCTCTATTTCGCACAATCTGCCTAAAATCCTAGGTAATTCATAAATACTATCACCTAGGACTAGGTCTAAGATACAAGCTGACATAGGTCGCTATGGTCCCCTTGCTCGTTTTAAAGTTTCTGCACCATAACATGTAATGAATATTAGACAAATTGAAAATGGGAGCCTTTTCCATGTCCCTATCTTGCATAGCCTGCCTAAAATCCTAGGTAATTAATATATACTATCACCTAGGACTAGGACTACGCAACGAACTGTCATAGGGCGCTATGGTCCACTTGATCGTTTTAAGGTTTTTTCACCATAACATTTAATAAATATGAGGCAAATAGGCATAAGGGGCCATTTTCCATGTCCCTATATCGCATAGCCTGCTTTAAATTATAGGTAATTCATATGTACAATCACCTAGGATTAGGTCTAATCAACAAGCTGACAAAGGTCGCTTTGGTCCCCTAGCTCGTTTTGAGGTTTTTGCACAATAACATTTAATGAATTTGGCATTGAGAGCATTGACCATGTCCCTATCACGCATAGCCTGCCGAAAATCTTACGTTATTCATATGTACTATCATCTAGGACTCGGTCTCTGCTACATGGTGACATAGGTCGCTATTGTCCCCTTGCTTGTTTTAAGGTTTCTGCACCAAAACATGTATAGAATATGAATCAAATATACATTGGGAGCCTTTTCCACGTTCCTATCTCGCATAGCATACCTAAACTCCTAGGTTATTCATATGTACTATCACCTAGGACTAGGTCTTGGCTACATGATGACAAAGGGCGATATGATCCCCATGCTCTTTTAAGGTTTCCGCACCATAACATGCAATGAATATGAGACAAATAGGCGTTGGGAGCATTTTCCATGTCCCTATCTCGCATAGTCTGCCTTAAATCTTAAATATTCATATGTACTATCACCTAGGACTAGGTTTAAGATACACGCTGACATAGGTCGGTATGGTCTCCTTGCTCGTTTGTAGGTTTTTGCATCATAACATTTAATGAATATGAGGTAAAAATAGGCATCGTGAGCCTTTATCATGTCCTTATCTCGCACACCCTGCCTAAAATCCTAGGTAGTTCATATGTACTTTCACCTAGGATAAGGTCTATACACGCTGATATAGGTCGCTGTGGTCCCCTTGCTGGTTTTAAGTTTTCCGCACCATAACATGTAATGAATATGAGGCAAATAGGGATTGGGATCCTTTTCTGCCTAAAATCTTAAATATTCATAATTATGTACTATCACCTAGGACTAGGTTTAAGATACACGCTGACATAGGTCGGTATGGTCTCCTTGCTCGTTTGAAGGTTTTTGCACCATAACATTTAATGAATATGAGGTAAAAATAGGCATCGTGAGCCTTTATCATGTCCTTATCTCGCACACCCTGCCTAAAATCCTAGGTAGTTCATATGTACTTTCACCTAGGATAAGGTCTATACACGCTGATATAGGTCGCTTTGGTCCCCTTGCTGGTTTTAAGGTTTCTGCACCATAACATGTAATGAATATGAGGCAAATAGGGATTAAGACCCTTTTCCTTGTCCCTATCTCGTATTGCCTGCCTTAAATCCTAGGTAATTCATATGTACTATCACCTAGGACTAGGTCTCGGCTACACGCTGACATAGTTCGCTATGGCCCCCTTGCTTGTTTTAAGGTTAATGCATCATAACATGTAATAATATGAGGCAAATAGGGATTTGGAGCCTTTTCCATGTCCCTATCTCGCATAGCCTGCCTAAAATCCTGGTAATACATATATACTATCACATAGGACTAGGTTTAATCCACGAGCTGACATAGGTCGCTTTTGTCCCTTTGCACGTTTTAAAGTTTCTGCACCGTAACATTTAATAAATATGAGTTAAAAATAGGCATTTGGGGCCTTTTCCATATCACTTTCTCGCACAATCTGCCTTAAATCCTAGGTAATTCATATGTACTATCACCTAGGACTAGGTTTAAGCAACGACCTGCCATAGATCGCTATGGTGCCTTTGCTCGTTTTAAGGTTTTTGCACCATAACATGTAATGAATATGAGGGAAATAGGCATTGGGAGCCTTTTCCATGTCCCTATCACCCATAGTCTACCTAAAATCCTAGGTAATTAATATGTACTATCACCTAGGTCTTTGTCTAAGCTACACGCCGACATAGGGCGGTATGGTCCCCTTGCTCGTTTGAAGGTTTTTGCACAATAACCTGTAATGAATATTAGGACAATGGACGTTGAGAGCATTATCCATGTCCCTATCTCGCATAGACTGCCTAAAATCTAGATAATTCATATGTTCTATCATCTAGTACTAGGTCTGTCCTACATGGTGACATAGGTCGCTTTGGTCACCTTGCTCGTTATAAGGTTTCCGCACCAAAACATGTATATGATATGAATCAAACATGCATTGGGAGCCTTTTCCATGTCCCTATCTCGCATAGCATGCCTAAAATCCTAGGTTATTCATATGTACTATTACCTAGGACTATGTCTCGGCTGCATGATGACAAAGGTCGATATGGTCCCGATGCTCGTTTTAAGGTTTCCGCACCACAACATGTAATGAATATTAGACAATTATACATTGGGAGCCTTTTCCATGTTCCTATCTCGCGTAGCCTGCCAAAAATCTTAGGTTATACATATGTTCTATCACCTAGGACTAGGTCTGAGAAACAAGCTGACATAGGTCGGTATGGTCTCCTTGCTCGTTTAAAGGTTTCTGCACCGTAACATTTAGTGAATATGAGGTAAAAATAGGCACCGCGAGCCTTTTCCATGTCCATATCTCGCATAGCCTGCCTTAAATCCTAGGTGATTCATATGTACTATCACATAGGACTAGGTCTAAGCTACATCTTGACATAGGTCACTTTGGTCCCCTTAATTGTTTTAAGGTTTTTGCACAATAACATGTAATAAATGTGAGGCAAATTGGCATTGGCAGCATTTTTCATGTCCCTATATCGCATAGCCTGCCTAAAATCCTAGGTAATTCATATGTACTATCATCTAGGACTAGGTTCAAGCAACGAGCTGACATAGGTCGCTATGGTCCCCTTGTTTTTTTATGGGTTCTACACCATAACATTTAATAAATATGAGGTAAAAATAGGCATTTGGAGCCTTTTCCAAGTCACTTTCTAGTACAATCTGCCTAAAATCCTAGGTAATCCATATGTACTATCACCTAGGACTAGGTCTAAGCAACAAACTGTCATAGGTCTCTATGGTCCCCTTGCTCGTTTTAAGTTTTATTCACCATAACATGTAATGAAAATAAGGCAAATAGGTATAGGAGGCCATTTTTCATGTCCCTATCTCGCAGAGACTGCCTAATATCCTAGGTAATTTGTATGTACTATGATCTAGGACTAGGTTCAAGCAACGAGCTGACATAGGTCGCTATGGTCCCCGTGCTCGTTTTAAGGTTTCTGCACCATAACATTTAATAAATAAGAGGTAAATATAGGCATTTGGAGTCTTTTCCATGTCTTTATCTCGCACAATCTGCCTAAAATCCTTGATAATTCATATGTACTATCACCTAGGACTAGGTCCAAGCAACGAACTTACATAGGTCGTTATGGTCCCCTTACTACTGTTAAGGTTTCTTCACCATAACATTTAATGAATATGAGGTAAAAATAGGTTTTTGGTGTCTTTTCCATGTCTCTATCTCGCACAATCTGCGCTATGGTCCCTTGCTCGTTTTAAGGTTTCTGAACCATAACGTGTAATGAATATGAGGCAAATAGGAATGTGGACCCTTTTCCAAGTCCCTATCTCGTATAGCCTGCCTAAAATCCTAGGTTATTCATATGTACTATCACCTAGGACTAGGTCTAAGATACACGCTGACATAGGGCGCTATGGTCCCCTTGCTTGTTTAAAGGTTAATGCAACATAACATGTAATGCATATGAGACAAATAGGGATTGGGATCCTTTTCCATGTTCCTATATCGCATAGCATGCCCAAAATCCTAGGTAATTCATATGTACCATCACCTAGGGCTAGGTCTAAGCAACGAGTTGACATAGGTCGCTATGGTTCCCTTAATTATTTGCGCCAGAACATGTAATAAATGTGAGGCAAATTGGCATTTGGAACATTTTTCATGTCCCTATCTCGCATAGCCTGCCTAATATACTAGGTAATTTGTATGTACTATGATCTAGGACTAGGTTCAAGCAACGAACTGACATAGGTCGCAATGGTCCCCGTGCTCGTTTTAAGGTTTCTGCACCATAACATTTAATGAATAAGATGTAATTATAGGCATTCAGAGTCTTTTCCATGTCCCTATCTCGCACAATCTGCCTAAAATCCTAGGTAATTTATACATACTATCACCTAGGACTAGGTCTAAGCTACACGTTGACATAAACCGCTATGGTCCCCTTGCTCGTTTTAAGGTTTTTGAACCATAACATGTAATGAATATGAGGTAAATAGGTATAAGGGGCCTTTTTCATGTCCCTATATCGCATAGCCTGCCTAAAACCCTAGATAATTCATATGTACTATCACCTAGGACTAGGTCTAAGCAACGAGCTGACATAGGTCGCTTTGGTCCCCTTGCTTGTTTAAGGTTTTTGCAACATAACATGTAATGAATATGAGGTAAAAATAGGCATTTTGAGTCTTTCCCATGTCCCTATCACGCACAATCTGCCTAAAATCCTAGATAATTCATATGTACTATCACCTAAGACTAGGTCTAAGCTACACGTTGACATAGATCGCTGTGGTCCCCTTGCTCGTTTTAAGGATTCTGAACCATAACGTGTAATGAATATGAGTCAAATAGGCATGTGGCGCATTTTCCATGTCCCTATCTCGTATAGCCTGCCTAAAATCCTTGGTTATTCATATGTACTATCACCTAGGAATAGGTCTAAGCTACACGCTGACATAGGTCGCTGTGGTCCCCTTGCTCGTTTTAAGGATTCTGAACCATAACGTGTAATGAATATGAGTCAAATAGGCATGTGGAGCATTTTCCATGTCCCTATCTCGTATAGCCTGCCTAAAATCCTTGGTTATTCATATGTACTATCACCTAGGAATAGGTCTAAGCTACACACTGACATAGGGCGCTATGGTCCCCTTGCTCGTATAAAGGTTTTTGTACCATAAAATGTAATGCATATGAGGCAAATTGGTTTTGAGGGCATTTTCAATGTCCCTATCTCGCATAGCCTGCCTAAAATCTTACGTTATTCATGTATACTATTATCTAGGACTAGGTCTCTGCTACATTGTGACATAAGTCGCTTTGGTTTTCTTGCTCGTTTTAAGGTTACCGCACCAAAATATGAAAATAATATGAATCAAATATGCATTGGGAGCCTTTTCCATGACACTATCTCGCATAGCATACCTAAAATCCTAGGTTATTCACATATACTATCATCTAGGACTAGGTCTCGGCTGCATGATGACAAAGGTCGATATGGTCCCCATGCTCGTTTTAAGGTTTCCGCACCATAAAATGTAATGAATGTGAGACAAATAGGCATTGGGATCCTTTTCCATGTCCCTATCTCGTATAGCCTGCCTAAAATCGTAACTAATTCATATGTACTTTTACCTAGGACTAGGTCTAAGCCACACGCTGACATAGTTCGCTATGGTCCACATGCTCGTGAGGCAAATTGGCATTGGGAGCCTTTTCCATGTCCCTATATCGCATAGCCTGTCTAAAATCCTAGGTAATTCATATGTACTATCACCTAGGATTAGGTTTAAGCTACACGCTTACATAGGTTGCTATGGTCCCCTTGCTCGTTTTAAGGATTCTGTACCATAACATTTATTGAATATGAAGTAAAAACAGGCATTTGGAGCCTTTTCCATGTACCTTTCTCGCAAAGCCTTTCTTAATTCCTAGGTAATTCATATATTCTATCACCTAGGATTAGGTCTATGCTACACCCTAGCATAGGTCGCTGCTCGTTTTAAGGTTTCTGCACCATAACATGTAATGAATATGAGACATATGGGGATTGGGAGCCTTTTCCATGTTCCTATCTCGTATAGCCTGCCTATAATCCTAGGTAATTCATATGTTCTATCACCTAGGACTAGATCTAAGTCACACACTGACATAGTTCGCTATGGTCCCGTTGCTCGTTTTAAGGTTAATGCACCATAACTTGTAATAAGAAGAGGCAAATAGGCATTGGGAGCCTTTTCCATGTCCCTATATTGCATAGCCTGCCTAAAATCCTAGGTAATTCATATGTACTATCACCTAGGACTAGGTCTAAGCAACGAGCTGACATAGGTCGCTATGGTCCCCTTCCTCTTAATTATTTAATGGTTTCTGCAACATACCATGTAATAACATTTAATGAATATGAGGTAAAAATAGGCATTTGGAGCCTTTTCCATGTCACTATCACGCACAATCTGCCTAAAATCCTAGATAATTCATATGTACTATCACCTGGGAATAGATCTAAGCAACGAACTGGCATAGGTCGGTTTGGTCCCCTTGCTCGTTTTAAGGTTTTTGCACAATAACATGCAATGAATATGAGGAAAATAGGCATTGGGAGCCTTTTCCATGCCCCTATCACTCATAGCCTACCTAAAATTCTAGGTAATTCTTATGTTCTATCACCTAGGATTAGGTCTAAGCTACATGCTAACATAGGTCGCTGTGGTCCCCTTGCTCGTTTTAAGGTTTCTGCACCATAACATGTAATGAATATGAGGCAAAAAGGGATTGGGAGCCTTTTCCATGTCCCTATCTCGTATAGCCTGCCTAAAATCCTAGGTAATTCATATGAACTATCACCTAGGACTAGGTCTAAGCCACACGCTGACATAGTTCGCTATTGTCCCCTTGCTCGTTTTAAGGTTAATGCACCATAACATGTAATAATAAGAGGCAAATAGGTATTGGGAGCCTTTTTCATGTCCCTAAATCGCATAGCCTGCCTAAAACCCTAGGTAATTCATATGTACTATAACCTAGGACTTGGTCTAAGCAACGAGCTGACAAAGGTCGCTATGGTGACGTATGGTCCCCTTAATTATTTTAAGGTTTCTGCACCATACCATGTAAAAAATGTGAGGCAAATTGGCATTGGGAGCATTTTTTATGTCCCTATCTCACATAGCCTGCCTAAAATCCTAAGTAATTCATATGTACTATCATCTAGGACTAGGTTCAATCAACGAGCTGACATAGGTCGCTATGGTCCCCTTGCTCGTTCTTAGGTTTCTGCACCATAACATTTAATAAATATGAGGTAAAAATAGGCATTTGAAGCCTTTTCCATGTCACTTCCTGTCACAATCTGCCTAAAATCCTAGGTAATTCATATGTACTATCACCTAGGAATGGGTCTAAGCAACGAACTGGCATAGGTCGCTATGGTCCCCTTGCTCGTTTTAAGGTTTCTTCACCATAACATGTAATGAAAATGAGGCAAATAGGCATAAGGGGCCTTTCCCATGTCCCTATATTGCATAGCCTGCCTAAAATCCTAGATAATTCATATGTACTATCACCTAGAAAAAGATCTAAGCAACGAGCTGACATAGGTCGCTTTGGTCCCCTTGCTTGTTTCAAGGTGTTTGCACAATAACATGTAATGAATATGAGGAAAATAGGCATTGGGAGCCTTTTCCATGCCCCTATCACTCATAGCCTACCTAAAATCCTAGGTAATTCATATGTACTATCACCTAGGACTAGGTCTAAGATTCACACTGATATAATGCGCTATGGTCCCCTTGCTTTGTTTGAAGGTTTTTGCATCATAACATGTAATGGATATGAGGAAAATATACATTGGGAGCCTTTTCTAAGTCCCTATCTCGCATAGCCTGCATAAAATCCTAGGTTAGTCATATGTACTTTCACCTAGGACTAGGTCTCTGCTACATGGTGACATAGGTCGCTTTGGTCCCGTTTCTCGTTTTATGGTTTTTGCACCATAACATGTCATTTATAAGAGGCAAATAGGCATTGGGAGCCTTTTCCATGTACGTATCTCGCATAGCCTGCTTAAAATCCTAGGTTATTCATATGTACTATCAACTAGGACTAGGTCTCGGCTACATGGTGACATATGTCGATATGGTCCCCTTGCTTGTTTTAAAGTGTCCGTGCCATAACCAGTTAATGAATATGCGGCAAATAGACATTGGGGGTCTATTGTATGTTCCTCTACCGCAAAGCCTGTCTAAAATCCTAGGTTATTCACAAATACAATTACCTAGGCCTAGTCCTCGGCTACACGATGACATAGGTCGTTATGGTCTCCATGCTCATTTTGAGGTTTCCGCACCATAGTTATACCATTTTATGCGATAAATAGTCATTTGGAACCTATGTCATCTCCTTATTCCGCCTATTCAGCCTGAAATCCTAGGAAATTAACATGTTCTATCACCCATGGCCATGTTTTGGCTACACGGTGACATTGATCGCTATGATCCCATCGCTGATTTTAAGGTTTCCCCTGTATATGAGTTACTGACTATGTGGTTAATTGAGTAACACAAAAAATAACACGTATACTTTACTTTTAATTATAAACCAACGTTTCGGCGTGTTTTTTTACTGACTATGTGGCAAATAGCCATTATGTGCCTATATTCAAATACGGCATTGCCGGCCTAAAATCCTAGATTATTCACATGCAACTTTTACCTATGGTTAGGTCTTGCCACACAGTGTTATAGGTGCATTATCCAGGAATAAGAGACTCTTAATACTACTAGTATACTGATCTGACAATATATGGAGATACGGTGCTAGCACCGCATCACCGCGGTGATATGGTGATACGGTGCTACGGTGCTAACTTCACGCACATTATTTTATTCAGTGCGTGTATACCACGTGATAAATTGCGTCATAAATGCTACGTCGGAAGGCAATATTTTGCCTCGAATAAAGACTTTAAACAAACTTAAGATAACATTCCTATTTCTTCACCATTTAAAATGAAACATAGCGCAGTCAACGCCACTTACGGAGTCCCGCCTTCGGTCTTTTACCAGAGTTTGATTGAGAGTTTAGTTTCTGGAAACACTTCGACAAACCTTTTCACATTACCCCCGTCTGACGGAGCACTGTCAAAACATTATTTTGGAAACAGATTTGTCGAAGTGTTTGACGAAACTAATCACCTTATCAAACTCCGGTAATAAAGCGAAGGCGTGGCTTTTTAAGCGGCTTAGACTGTCCCTTGTTTCATTTGAATTGGTGTAGTAAAAGGAAAGTCATCTTTGATTTAAGTCTTCATTTTAAGCAAAGTGTTGCCTTCTGATGTAGCATATATGACTAAATTTATTACGTGGTATACACACACTGTAATTTATCATTTTGACATATTCTTAAATTTCCATGAGTTTATCCGGTATCCGGAGCGTTCGTATAAATATGTTAATCGGAACTCCTCATCCATTTTCCTTCAGCCTCAGATGTATATGGACGGTTTACAAATCACAGAAATATTAACATTTAACTACGCTGAAACTAGATCACAACTTAATTTCAATTCAGCAGTTAAACTTAATGACTTTACTTTTTGGACTTTTATTTATGTGCAATAAAACACTTCACGGGCAAGCATTTAAACTAAGTAATACAAAATCAAAAAACACAGTAACCAATTAATACTTTTATTTAAAATGTTACGAACTACTTCTTCTGAGGTACCGATGATGTTGCGATGACAACTCACCAAGATGTTCCGAATGACATATATATGTTACCTTTCTTAAAGCTGCACTCTCACAGATCTACTGTTTTTACAACTTTTTTATTTTTTGTTTTGGAAAGAGCAAATTTTTGCGTAAATATCTTCAAACCAATGATAAAAGATTGCTGACAAAAGATCAGAGCACAGATTTTCATATTTCCGTTCGAAAATTAATGTTTTATGGCTTAAACCGTTACTAACGGTTTAAGAAAAAATGCATAAAACATGAATTTGTTTAACTTAAATATAAAAATATGTGATCTATTTTTTTTTCAGCTGTCTTATATTTCTGGTTTCCATGGATTTTCACAAAAATTGGCTCGTTCCAATACAAAAAATAAAAAAGTCGTCAAAGCGTTCTATCTGTGAGAGTGCAGCTTTAAATAAACACTTCGGCTTCATATAATCACTCCCAAATCTACACTAAAAAGATGAAAGAAAACCATTAATGGAAGGATCGGGGTCATTGATCTAATTTGAACAAAAGTTTTGGTTACAGAAAAGTTATGTGCAATGTCAAAATGGAAATATAACAAAGCAAAACGTCTTATATATACAATGTAAATATTATAAGTATCTTCCATGGCCGAGAGTGTAAGATAGGATCATTCCGACCCGAGCGTAGATTGTTTTGCGGAAACTCGTAGATTGTATTGCGGAAACGAGGTTAACCGAGTTTCCGCAAAACACCCTGGGCGAGGGTCGGGATGAACCTATCTTACACGAACGGCTATTGAGGATGCTTTTTCTTCCACCTCAGTTTAACAATTAAATAAAGATGTATTTTCTGGCTGAATTCATGATTGTCATGGATATGCGCGCAGTGATTCAGATTATGTTAATATTCAAATCGCTCTTTAAATAGTTTTAGGAGAACGATTCATTATTTCTTGATGCGTGAAAACTGTTTTATGGTGACATTTGAAGCGAGAAAAAATCATTAAGCGTTCTAAATATTGCCACAACAAGGGAGGTATTTACATTGTGGTGTCCATTAAAACGGAGTTCAATACGGGCATTTTATCTTCGCCCGTGGGCAATCTAAGGATTTAAAGCATAGTTATCTGAGGTGGTAGAAAACAAAATCTATTTCGTAGCCATCTTAACTCACCTATAATTTCAATAAGAAGGGTACATGGTGGGGTGTTAGGGTTGTACTTATCTTCCAGCTTCACCGACAACTCGTAGTCAGACTGGTTATGGGAGTGAAGGTCAACATTCGTGTATATATCGCCATCTGAACAGCAGGCAAGAACATAATTAAGAATACAACCTACATTTTAAACCAATGAAAGTACAGATAAGCAAGCATTAAGTACTAGACTTGATCATTAAGAATTTCACCTTTCGCGGATGTTTAAAGGTCCGCCTACTGCCACTTATCCGATACACAAGGTTTTGCACTTGAAGTAATTTCTTAATGAATGAGAAGGGCTATTTGCTACGCTAACTCCGCCCATTCTTATTCATTTAGAATTTACTTCACGTCATCTAAATATTACATATACTGTTTTTTTTTTATTATACCTCAATTGCATTCTAAAAATAACAACTCCTATACATAATCGGTATATGCTGTTTTATATAGCCGTGCGCAAGAGAAAAATATACTGGGTAAGTAATTTAAGACTTAAAACATTTTAAATAAAAATGGGGCCAGTCTAGCATGTTCACCAATAAGCACTTATCAACTTTATTGTTACCACAAACAATACATCCCCCAACCCCACCTACAATTTCTATAGGAAAAATTATCGGTTAGTAAAGTGCACACCATTTAAGAAATGTATTCGTGAATAAGGACCCTAAGGGAGCAGAGCTTATCGAAGGGACCGTGGTTTCTAATTTACGAAAACATTATTTATAATTAATTCTAATCGATTTAGTGTTAGCCCCTCTCAATTTGCTCACTTTTAAAATTAAGATGTGCGCCTGTCAAAAGACCTTTCAATCACTGTAATATACTGTGACGTCATTTTAATCAGCGTTGACACTGAATTTATTCCTTTGTATTTGCAAACAGTAGACTTGACTTTATGCGCATGCGCAGTTATAGCAATAAACTTTATCATGAAGAGTCGTCTTCAGCAATAACATGAATAAGTAACGATTCTTCACAAATGAGAAACTAAACATTTTAAAGATCTAGCGATTCTTTCTGATTGGCTGAAGATGTAGGGCAAACACTTCTCGAATATAAAACTTTACACCTGTCATGTCATGGTCTTTTATTACTTTTTCCGTATTTGTTCTTTTAAACAAATATTAATAACGGAAGAAATACATCCACTGATACCCTGGATTATTAAATTCCTTAACATCGTTTGATAGTCCCAAATTGTTGGCACTTGAACCATTTCGAATCGTGTACTTTAAAAAAAAACTTAATTGTTTTAAGCTATTAGCATTGCCAGTAATAGATGTATATCAAATATGCTTACTTGGTGTCATAATAAACGGACATGTATCGTTTGGTTCACATGCCGGTAACGAGAACGTGACGTCATCATTTTCGAAGTCATCAGCAGTGGCGGAAAACACCAGGCTTGTCGCATCGAAATCCTTGGCAATAAGTGATACCTTCGTAATTGGTGAACCTTTAAGAACAAAAACACTCGATAATAATGTAATTGTTATCTTATAGTATATTGCCCTTTTCCTGCCATGTCTAAATATATATATTTTCAATCAAAATATATAAAATATCATAAACACTAGCGTATCCAGCACCCGCCCCCTGCGTCCCCTCCCCAACACCCCTCCCCCTAAAATTTAGAATACTTTGAGTGTGATTCAACAAGTACGTTCAACAATTAAATATCGCTACGGCGGGAGGGCACTAGTAAAAAATTAACGCCCCTAAATTACCCCCCCTCTAACTTTAGATCCTTGATCCGCTCCTGATAAAGCATATGTTCTATGTCCATGTGAAGACTTAAGCAAGGAACCGACCAAATGAATGCCTACCCTATTTGGCTTTATCATTAGGCTTTCCGGCAATAAGGAGCTTTCTTTGTATATATAAAGTCGGTTTGACCCTTTATCGCTGATAAAAATAAATCCTATTTTTTACGTCAGCTGTTCATACAATATTTTTGGACAGGTCAGGACAGCCAATATATTGTAACGACCGCTGTCATCATAACAATTTTGAGTGCTGCTTTGCGATTTGCACAACTGCGAAATATTTCGCAATACAAGTAATTCAAGTAGACATGTGTGCATAGTTTGCTCTGTTCAATGAAATATCAAAAGCCCTTTAAAAGTTATAGAATGGTAATTTGAAATGTATGATATAAAATAATGACATATCATATAGGGCCAAAGGACATCATAAGGACAGGCCAGTCAGCCCCCGAAGCTGGCCGGTCCTTTTAATATGATGGCCCTCAGTGATATGGACTCTTAATAATTAGTTCTATGAATATTTGTTTACAAAAATAACAATCTTAAGATATTCAAAAACACTCACTAAGAATATTCGCACATGTTGGCGCCTGATTGTCCACAACGTTTACAGTCAATGTCCGCACGGGTCCAGCGGCCCCAGCGGCGTCCACACACTGTATTTTAAGGTTGTAGGCCGGATTCGTCTCGTAACTGAGAGGGCGCCCCGCCACGCCCTCGCTTACGTAATATACTGACCATGCTGCGATAAACAAAATATTGTTGTGTCTTATATAGTTTCAAAAGGCCGATTATTTGGAACTTTGTTTAAGTTTACAACGTATTAAAATGTAAGCAAAGATTTTTTTTTTAATTTAAGGATAACTATTCGATGATTTGCTCCTTTATTTCAATAAAACAAGTAGTGCTAAATCATTGGCCTAAATAGGAACATTGCAGTGCATGTGTTCATTACGGTGGCTCAGAGGTGACATCAGCAAAGCTACTAAGTTGTTGCCACAATGTTCTAAGTTGGGGCCGCAAGTGACTAGGTTATGGCCATAAGTTATTAAGTAGTGGCCACAATTTACTAAGTAGTGGCCAAAAATTACTAAGTAGTGGCCACAATTTACTAAGTAGTGGCCAAAAATTACTAAGTAGTGGCCTCAATTTACTAAGTAGTGGCCAAAAATTACTAAGTAGTGGCCACAATTTACTAAGTTATGGCCAAAAGTTACTAAGTAGTGGCCACAATTTACTAAGTAGTGGCCACAATTTACAAAGTTTGGGCCTCAAGTGACTAAGTTATGGCCAAAAGTTACTAAGTAGTGGCCACAATTTACTAAGAAGTGGCCAAAAGTTACTAAGAAGTGGCCAAAAGTTACTAAGTAGTGGCCAAAAGTTACTAAGTAGTGGCCAAAAGTTACTAAGTAGTGGCCAACAATTTACTAAGTTATTGCCAAAAGTTACTAAGTAGTGGCCAAAAGTTACTAAGTAGTGGCCAAAAGTTACTAAGTAGTGGCCAAAAGTTACGAAGTAGTGGCCAAAAGTTACTAAGTAGTGGCTACAATTTACTAAGTTATTGCCAAAAGTTACTAAGTAGTGGCCAAAAGTTACTAAGTAGCGGCCAAAAAGTTACTAATTAGTGGCCAAAAGTTACTAAGAAGTGGCCAAAAGTTACTAAGTAATGGCCAAAAGTTACTAAGTAGTGGCCAAAATTTCCTAAGTAGTGGCCAAAAGTTACCAAGTTGTGGCCAAAAGTTACTAAGTAGTGGCCAAAAGTTACTAAGTAGTGGCCAAAAGTTACCAAGTTGTGGCCACAAGTTACTAATTAGTGGCCAAAAGTTACCAAGTTGTGGCCACAAGCTACTAAGTAGTGGCCAAAAGTTACTAATTAGTGGCCAAAAGTTCCTAAGTAATGGCCAAAAGTTACCAAGTTGTGGCCAAAACTTACTAAGTAGTGGCCACAAGTTACTATATTTAGTAATGAACAATCCTCCTTTTATGAACTAAATTAAATCTACCGTTTTTTTTCCTTAGTGAAATCCTCTCACTTTCGGGAATTCAACTAATTACTTGATAACGATATAATAATACTGGTTAGGGGCCATATTTTTTGCTCGTACGAAATATTCGCCCACACAGTTAATTCCTTGTTTGGCAATTCTTTTTAAGGGGAAACAATACTATTAAATGCCAACCAAATTATAATATAGTTATTCTACCAAAATTAAAGTACACATTAGTAGTTTTTATATAGTTATATAAGTTAATAGTATTTCTAAATACCCATACGATCTTAAAAGCGATTTGTAAAGTTAATTTCAATGAAGGACGGCAATCTCATTCACAGTGATCTCCCTTGATAAGCAGAACAGATATATATGCCATCATGAGCGAGTATTATAATAACATTACCACTGGTTGTGGGTTCAAACTTTATCGAGAATTCGTCTTGTACAGGCGCCACCTGACTACAGTCCGTTGCGTCCTCTGACAACACTAGATCCTTCAAAAGGAGTTCGTCCGATTGCCATTCATTTATGCTCACGCCTGTCTGTAAGTTCGTGATATCTGGGCCCTAAAAATGGAAATTGTTTGTATTTATTGTATAAGTTTTACAGGTTGTGAACTATGTTTCATAATAGTCAGGATAATTGTATAATAAATTCAAGTACATTTATGATTTAACAGAGTCAGAAATCACGTGACTTCAAAGGGGTTCTCAAATTGGTCACCACGGGTCACAACTGCATGATGTAAACAAACAATTAAGTGACATTAATGTCTTAATATTTTTATTTGACAGAAAAGATATAAAAATATGTCTTGGCCTTTTGCTATTTTCTGCTTCTTAAACACATGTGAATTATTTTAATTTGACTTGTATTAAGTAATGCAATCCTAAGCCAAAATTTCAACTTGGCGGAGTTTTGTAGAATGGTTTGAATATTATTTGATTATTTTATCAATAATGTTCACGCTTACGGTACAACAGTTTATACAGGATTGTAGTTCTTTTCTTTTTGTATTATACAGTTTATCTTATACCTAACCAAAATCAACTAAGACCTTTTTTTATAGAAACGGCTCTCGATTCAATAAAGATATTAGTCAATCTTAGTCGTAAATTGAAATGATCTTAGTGTCATAATTTTGTTACTCGGCAACATATTGTTCAGGGGCGTATCAAGGATTCGACATTAGAGGGGGGGGGGCATAACCTTTAGATTGCGCCCCTCCCTCAGAACTGAGATATCTGTGGTATCGGTGGGGGAGGGTTGGGGGTTACTCACCATTGAACATTTTCACAATTTTTCGACCGAAATGGTGCATTTTGGGCGTATTTGTTTTTTCCTTCTATATTGGAAAAATATATACATTTGGACGATTTTATACGCCCGCACCCCCGGATCCGCTAGTGTTTTTGTAAAATAATGTTTTTCCCACTATTGAAAATACAAACATAATATAGGAAACACCAGAAGGACCGTTTTCCATTTGTAACCTTAAATACAGATTTAAAATAACTTTCATTACGACTAAGAAATTGCCTCTATGCTTGTTTTTAATCTGTTCAGTTGTAATCGAAAGTGTACTTTAAACTATATTCGTAAGTTCGATTTTAAGAACATAAGTTTGTATGAACGAAATACGTAAACACTATTTACCTCATTTTCTACATTGACGGTGTATGAATCTGTTGTCGAAAGTAGTCCATCGCTACATGTTATTCCGAGGTTATACGTTGTCTTGGTTTCGTAATCTAGGTCTCCAGCAGTTTTCACGATAGTATTGCCTGTAAAATGGACACATACAGAAAATGTTTCGATTAATGTCTAGTTTAATCGTATTTAATTGTAAATAACAAACACACGTGGTATACATCTTTTCGACAAATCGATAAATTAATGGCAATTAATGTATGCTTAAAAGAAGCACAAAGTAGATTGATGCATTTCTATGCTTTATGATGTTTCACTCACTGGTCATTATTGGTCAAAATAAAATAAAAAATATGATTTATGTAAGAAAAAGCTTTTAAGTATTACTAAATGGTTACTTTTTTAATTAATGGAATTTTCCTGTTAAAAAGGCGCCAAATATCGGTTATATCTTTATTATATGTTCACTAATTATTTTCTTTGTTATGACAATAATATTTTGATGTGAGTTTAACATCTTATTTCATTTAAATTAAAAATACTGTTTTTGTATCAACCTATAGTGTGCCCCTTTAAAATAGAAAACATACCCCCATTAAAATAGAAAACATACCTATAGTGTGCCCCATTAAAATAGAAAACATACCTATAGTGTGCCCCATTAAAATAGAAAACATACCTATAGTGTGCCACATTAAAATAGAAAACATACCTATAGTGTGCCCCATTAAAATAGAAAACATACCTATAGTGTGGCCCATTAAAATAGAAAACATACCTATAGTGTGCCCCTTTAAAATAGAAAACATACCTATAGTGTGCCCCTTTAAAATAGAAAACATACCTATATTGTGCCCCTTTAAAATAGAAAACATACCTATAGTGTGCCCCTTTAAAATAGAAAACATACCTATATTGTGCCCCATTAAAATAGAAAACATACCTATAGTGTGCCCCATTAAAATAGAAAACATACCTATAGTGTGCCCCATTAAAATAGAAAACATACCTAGAGTGTGCCCCATGAAAATAGAAAACATACCTAGAGTGTGCCCCATGAAAATAGAAAACATACCTAGAGTGTGCCCCCATTAAAATAGAAAACATACATAGAGTGTCGCATTAAAATAGAAAACATACCTATAGTGTGCCGCATTAAAATAGAAAACATACCTATAGTGTGCCCCATTAAAATAGAAAACATACCTATAGTGTGCCCCATTAAAATAGAAAACATACCTATAGTGTGCCCCATTAAAATAGAAAACATACCTATAGTGTGCCCCATTAAAATAGAAAACATACCTATAGTGTGCCGCATTAAAATAGAAAACATACCTATAGTGTGCCCCATTAAAATAGAAAACATACCTATAGTGTGCCCCATTAAAATAGAAAACATACCTATAGTGTGCCCCATGAAAATAGAAAACATACCTATAGTGTGCCCCTTTAAAATAGAAAACATACCTATAGTGTGCCCCATTAAAATAGAAAACATACCTATAGTGTGCCCCATGAAAATAGAAAACATACCTATAGTGTGCCCCATGAAAATAGAAAACATACCTATAGTGTGCCCCATGAAAATAGAAAACATACCTATAGTGTGCCCCATGAAAATAGAAAACATACCTATAGTGTGCCCCATTAAAATAGAAAACATACCTATAGTGTGCCCCATTAAAATAGAAAACATACCTATAGTGTGTGCCCCATTAAAATAGAAAACATACCTATTGTGTGCCCATTTAAAATAAAAATCATACCTATAGTGTGCCCCTTTAAAATAGAAAACATACCTATAGTGTGCCCCTTTAAAATAGAAAACATACCTATAGTGTGCCCCTTTATAATAGAAAACATACCTACAGTGTGCCCCTTTATAATAGAAAACATGCCTACAGTGTGCCCCTTTATAATAGAAAACATACCTATTGTGTGTCCCATTAAAATAGAAAACATACCTATAGTGTGCCCCTTTAAAATAGAAAACATACCTATAGTGTGCCCCCATTAAAATAGAAAACATACCTATAGTGTGCCCCTTTAAAATAGAAAATATACCTATAGTGTGCCCCTTTATAATAGAAAACATGCCTACAGTGTGCCCCTTTATAATAGAAAACATACCTATAGTGTGCCCCATTAAAATAGAAAACATACCTATAGTGTGCCCCATTAAAATAAAAAAACATACCTATAGTGTGCCCCCATTAAAATAGAAAACATACCTATAGTGTGCCCCATTAAAATAGAAAACATACCTATATTGTGCCCCATTAAAATAGAAAACATACCAATATTGTGCCCCTTTAAAATAGAAAACATACCTATAGTGTGCCCCTTTAAAAATAGAAAACATACCTATAGTGTGCCCCATTAAAATAGAAAACATACCTATAGTGTGTCCCATTAAAATAGAAAACATACCTATAGTGTGCCCCATTAAAATAGAAAACATACCTATAGTGTGCCCAATTAAAATAGAAAACATACCTATAGTGTGCCCCATTAAAATAGAAAACATACCTATAGTGTGCCCCTTTAAAATTAGAAAACATACCTATAGTGTGCCCCATTAAAATTAGAAAACATACCTATAGTGTGCCCCTTTAAAATAGAAAACATACCTATAGTGTGCCCCTTTAAAAATAGAAAACATACCTATAGTGTGCCCCTTTAAAATAGAAAACATACCTATATTGTGCCCCTTTAAAATAGAAAACATACCTATATTGTGCCCCTTTAAAATAGAAAACATACCTATATTGTGCCCCATTAAAATAGAAAACATACCTATATTGTGCCCCTTTAAAATAGAAAACATACCTATAGTGTGCCCCTTTAAAATAGAAAACATACCTATATTGTGCCCCTTTAAAAATAGAAAACATTTATTTTCTATTAATGACAGAAGACTAACTGTTATGAAGGATGCCGTCAATTGAAATTAAATCCATTTTTGTTTACAGCAAAATGAACTAAACCTAATCTTTAAAGGAGCCATGCATTAGCTGTCACAATGTTTATATGTTAACAATAATAATTAGTTCTCTACAAATATGTTCTAAAACTTTAAAGAGGTTGTCAGCAATTTCTAAATATGACAAGCTGTTCAGTTACAAAGCATTCGGAACACCTCGGCCATTTTCCATCGAAAATTACCTCGGATGTATATTGGCGGTTTACAATGTCAGAAATGTTTACATTTAACTACGCTGCAAGTAGATCACGTGGCAATTTTAATTAAGCAGTTAAAATTGATGACTTCACTGTTGGGAATCTTAATTATGTATGCAGTAATAAACTTCACAGACAATCAATTTAAACGTAGTAATACAAAATGCACGTTAAAACAGTCATATATATTGATTAATACTAAAATTTAAAATTTTACGAACTTCTTCTACTGTTGTATCGTCATACATCCGAGGTTGTTTTCGATGGAAAATACCCGAAACGTTCCGAATTCTTACAAAGTTGCAAACAGGCCATAACAAATTTATTGCTAGATGTTCATCCTTTTTTTAAATTGGGGCGGGGTTGACATTGTATTTTGTCTCCGATGACTGTTTCGGCGTTAAATATGTGTAATGTTTTTCTCATTGCATAAGGGACCAAAAATATCTTTCAAGACGAACAACGAACACGATGGTAACAATTATTCTTTTTTTTACATGTGAATGTTATCCATCGACATCGTAAGCATGAATAAACGCCGTTCCAGGAAAGTTCGAGACAGTTACGCAAATACAGACCAATGTTCAACATTTTCATTTGAGTCAATTAAAAGTAAAGGGTGGGTGAAAAAGGAGGGGTTGACAAGGGATCAAAATCTAGCAATTAATTAAAAGTCGCCTAATGGAGAGTTTACGCTTGGTACAAAAATTGGACAGTCATGGAATATTTGAGCAACATGCACGTCTGGAATTCCCGATTCTGGATTCAAGTATTTCGCGTTAGGAATGGATCTCAGATTCGAGTGTGCGCGGTAGGTGACACATGTTGCTTTACACGTAACATATTTAAGGTTTTGTTGATGCAGACTTGCTCAAACCTGCCATTTTATGTGTTTTTAATAAACATGTTCGTGTTTACAAACTTACGCGCTCTGTTTTTAGAGGGTTTAATTCCAAAAATTATTAGAAAAGGGCCAATGAAAGTGTTTGATTCTCTTAAAGAAAGTAAAGGCCCAATTAAATGGAAACTGTAAAAAAAGTGAATATAATTTATTCTGAAACTTTGTGCATTTATAACCTCAAAAATGAACTGAGGATTCGAATTTCCAAACGGTGATGAGATATTTCTATAATTTAAAAAGAGTCAATGTGTAAATTACTGTTTATTTTGTGAATATTTATCATACATGTAAATAAATTTACCAATGACGTCAAAAGGACCCCCATCGTTGTCTGTCATGGTACAATCGGCATCATTAGCGTCGAACCTTTCAAAGCTGAGCTTCTTGAACGTTTTCGTTCCCGTATTGCTTTCCGCTACCGTGCCACTTCCACCTCCATTGGTAATAACTGGTGCCTAGATTCGAACAAAACATTGTGTCCGTCTGACATGAGATGAACATAGAACTAGCGGATATAGAGGAGGTGCATCCGGCGCGCGCCCCCTTTAAATACTCCAAGTTTACTTTTTTAATCAATATGGGACACAAAAAGGTAATAAATTACGCTCATTATGCACCCTTTCCCTCTACAAATTGTTAAACTCTTCTTGAGGGAGTAGCACCAAATTCCCATGCAAACAGTTAATGCCATATACTTTCGTTCCTGAGGGAGGGGCGCATGTCAAAAGTTAACGCCCCTATGTAACGCCCCCCCCCCCAACGTCAATACCTGGATCCGCCCCTGCTTAAATTCAAGACGTTTGGAAAATTGTGAGGTTATGACCATATAATCAAGTTGAAACCTTCATTAGAATAAAACCTACATTTACAGCTAATGAAATCGCAGATCAATTGTAGGCAATAATTAAATGTTCGGCTGAATCATTAAGAATTTCAACATTCGCGGGTGTTTAAAGGTCCACCCACTGCCACTGAACTGATACACAATTCCTACGTCAGATGTAGCGCTGACAATGAGTCATCAGCCAAAAAGGTTGCATTCTAAGTCAGTGAGATGACATGAATTAAAATGTTCATGATTAAGAAGGACTCATTTCCTACGCTCACTCCGCCCATACTTAATCACGAAGACCTTAATTCATGTCATCTAACTATTACGTAGACTTTTATTAGTGTTAACTTGAGTTTAACTGACCGTTAGAAAGTGTTTATCTCTATTATAATGCTATTGTGTACTGCGTGTGGTGTTTGTATATGTGTTTGTGATTTTTATACATGTGTGTGTGTGTTGTTTGTACGTGTGTATGCGGTGTAAGCACGTGAGTGTCTCTTGTTCAGTGCGGTTTGGCTCTCACCTCATGCCTATAAACAGAATTTCCATTTTGTTTTTTAGACTTCTCGGATTGTCCTTTTAGTCTTCCTTGTAATATTATTTAATGCGAAACACAAAAAGGGAATATCTTGACGTATGCTTATTGAAATGTATTCAATGACATTTTATAGACGAAGTCGAACAAAAGAAATATTATAAAAGCTTTTCATAATATTTACCTCATTAGTGATGTCAACAACAAAGTTGCCTCCTATTATTGATTCGGAATCCCCGCACGTGACATCCACGGTGACGGAACCGGAACTGCTCTCAAAATCAAACGAGTCCGGATTATGTGCGTATACATGGTACTCTGAAAGAAATGAAAACATCTATTCTTAATGGTTAAGAAGTTGAATGCTACCTCTGATGAGACTTATATAAATATGAAGTTGTTGTTAAATCTCAGGACAATTGTGAGTTAAAAGCCAAGCAAACTAGTTCTACTCTCACCCCTGTTTTAGGGTGAGTGTAATTGTTGTATCAACACATAAAACATGTTGAACGCATCGTCGGCAACCCTCGGTTTATTTCTCCGTTACACTTTATAAAATCAGTGGGACAATTCACAGTAAACAAACTCATTTTAATGAATATGCATGAGGCTGGGGAGAAAACCCTTCTTCGAATCAAATCAAATGTTACAAATAAGTATACTTCAATTACCCTATATTGTTAGTTGTTTCCATATGCGAGTGGTCTACAAAGCTGTTGTAAAAAGTAGTAAACTTGCGATACGCGCTCAATTCCAGCTTTCGCCAGAATATTTTATTAGTGTATATTTCCGTATCTTCCAAACATAACAAAAATCAAGACAATGTTTTAAACTGATATCTCCTTCTAGTTGTTTCAATACTGATAATATGTATGGATAACCCGTTCTATTAATCTGAACCCCGTTTCTTGGTCAGTTTAAGAACACTAAATTCTAATGAATATGTAACATGACATTTTATTGTAAAGTTTATGCGACAACGTTATCAATTTGGGTATCATGTGATATTTTGGAAAGCGCCGTAACTGATGTTTGAGAAACTCGTGGCCCAATATATTTGTCCTTTTTCATGATTTAGATATATTGAAGCCAGTAGCTTGATTAGTTTGAATGCATTTGGTGATTTGGTTTACAAATATCCGACATAATCATTATTTATTCATCCCTTTTGGTATTAAAGCTGCACTCTCACAGATTGACGGTTTTGAGAACGGTTAAATATTTTGTTTTAGAATAAGCCATTTCTTGCGTAAATATCAGAGAACCAGAGATACGACTGCTGACATCAGATCAGATCGCAGTTTTTATATTTACGTTTTCCGATTTTGAACGTAGACATATAAAACAGCGATCTGATACTTTGTCACCGTTCTTATATCACTGCATGGTTTTCAGACATCTACGCAAAAATGGCTCATTTTGAGACTAAAAGTAAAAAGGTTGTCAAAACGGTCAATCTGTGAGAGTGCAGTTTAAAATGAACTTTTTATTCAGTAGTTTGCAGTGTGTGTATACTACGTGATAAATTACGTCATATATGCTATGTCAGAAGGAAACATTTTGCTTAAAATGAAATCTTAAATCAAAGAAAACTTTTCTTTTACAACACCATTTTAATTGAACAAAGGGCAGTCTATGCCGCTTAAAGAGCCCCGCATTTGTTGTATTTCTGAAATTTGTTAAGTAATTAGTTTCACCAAACACTTAGTGAAACCTGTTGTCAAAATAATGTTTGACAGTGCTTTTCGTATTGCGAAAAGGTTTGTCGAAGTGTTAAAAGAAACTAAACTCTCAATCAAAATCTGACCAAAGATCGAAGGCAAGGCTCCGTAAGCTGCGTTGACTGCGCTATGTTTCAATGATAATTGTAGAAAATTCTGAAGATATCTTTGTTTAAAGTCTTTTTTTTTCAAAACAAAACATTGCCTTCCGACGTAGCATTTATGACGCAATTTATCACGTGGTATACACAAACTGAGTTTGACCTACCAGTTAATGGTAAAGCCACCGTTCCCTGTTCAAGAGGTAACATCCCGGCTGCTAAAGCTGTGTCACTGAGGTAACAGACTGGTACTGAAAATATATGTTGTAACAATTAGAGAAAGTGATACTCGTATTTAAAATCAATACATACAAATGTATGACAAATATACATTTCGAGTGATTAACCTTTAACTAAATGTACTAACTTAATAATGCATTTGTGAAAAATATTAATTACTGATAACAAGACTGTAATCGTTTATTTTATAGCTAAAAATGCACAAATATTAATATTAAATGACTAGTGGTGCAAAAAGATTGACAGTGATCAATTATCGTCTCATAAGGTATAAACACCTCGATTTCTGCACCCCTATTTCATATTAAACACGGTATCCTTCATGAGAAACATTGTTCTTGATACGCATTCATCATTTTTGGTAAAATAAAACACCGTGTATAATCAGTTACATCCAAAACAAACCAGGGTGAAACTGACGTGACTTGAAGAGCGGAAATCATTTTGCAACAGCTTATGAAATTGTGAACCGATTTTTAGAAAATTGTTGAAGTTAACAACGTGATAAACGAGATAATTGTTAACTTTTAAACGTTAAATATTTAATTATTAGCTCATATTTAAAAAAAACACAAGTACAACTGAAACAGTTGCCCCAAAATATTGTAAGAAAAACACTGTTGATAACAAGTGTAACCATCACTTTTCCAGAGCAATATATACTTGAAAGTTAACAACGATGACGTTAACAACGTTTTGACCAATCAGCTCAATATTACCTGTATTGTCCGACACTGTGAGTGTGTACAGCAGTGTCTTTGTGGTTACAGACTCAGCAATGGATGGGTTAGTTGCTGGTGGTAGGTTCGTGAATTCCGGAGGCTGGAAGTATATAACACCAGGGCTGGTATTCAACATTAATCTTAATTGGATCTAGAACGATGTAGCTAATCGGATTACTGGTTATTAATTACTGGCTAATAAAGTGAATGAAGCCAATGATGTATGAGCGTAAGATATTCTTAATTGAATATTGGATACCACCACAGGTTAGAGTGTACGCTGACATGCAATTTGTTTCAAATATGTACAAACCTGCAATTTAAGGGAACGTGAACATTGTTTGATTTAATTGTGATACATGTTTTGTTGTTATAATGTATCATATTTTGCACAGGTAAATTACTCAAAAATATGAATGGAAATTTCAACACGATCATGGAGTTACCCTTATGAATGATTCACCTTCATATGGAAGAAATATTTGATATGATCAAAACTGTGTTGTATAACTACTCATAATGCATTTTAGAAACACAATATGAATAATGAAAAACAAGATCAACTAAGTTGTTTGTTTTCCTGTGGATAAACAATGTGGGTGTCCTAAAGCCAGATCAATATTTCTAAATCTCCCTCCCCCACCCCTACCCACCCACCCTCACCCGCTAGAGGTCAGGACTTACTTTATTTTCAAGTTCCACAGTGTACGTCTCTGTCTGTGTGAAGACATTACCGTCGTCACAAACTATAGTAAGATTATGGGACGGGCTGACGTCAAAATTGAGATTGGCAGGTGGTGTTCCCTTGAACCAAATCTGAAATTCTGGAAAATCAATGAGGGTTGTTATAGTAACGAAATGGATGAATCTTAATACATTCTTATCTCGGTATCTTTATATTACCATTTGTTACTGGTCGAAAAGTACTTGCTTTTTTTTAAAAAGTGTCTAAAACCCTACCACAATTTGATGAAGGTTTACGTATTTTCCAGACAAGTTAAATTAACAAAAATAAAAAAAATAAATCATACTTATAATAACAATAATGATAACAAATACGAATGATAATAATAATAATACTAATCATCATAATCATAATCATAATCATAATATTAATAAAACAATATATTATTGTAACCTGGAGGAGTCCCAGCTCGAACTTCAAAACTCGTGGCTTCGGCTGATCCTGGGTCTACCTGACAGGTGATGACGTCATCAGAGTCGGCCATGTTGAATGTCGCGAGCTGTAGTTCGGTAGGTTCTGTGTCCGGCAGTGTCTGGTAGGGCGTTGTGGGGAATCCTGACAATACCGGGTCCTGTATGTCGGTGAATAGATATATCATTATCTCATCATTTTTAATACGAAACCCCAAACAAATCGCGACCGTATAAATACTCAACCAAGGTACGCTCATGTTTTTGTACCAAAAATTAGTTTTTTCGAAAATGAATCCGATAACGCTTATAATAAGTGAATTCATTGATACCGAAATTGCAGAAAATAATAATATTAAAGTATAAAAAATAGAATCTGGCTTAATTGTGGTGCGAACCCACGCAGGTACATATTAACGTTCAAAATTGATATTTTATGCCGAAAAACTCATTTTTTCCTAAAGCGTAAATAACGCTTTTAGCCACAAAACTTCAATTTTTGAACGAAAATATTTGAAATTGTGATCTTATATTTTGTCAACAGTCATATACCACTGGTGCCCAGATATTAACGCAAAGATGGGTTCACTCCAAGACATTTTTTTTAAATATCAATCTGTGAGAGTGCAGATTTAAAGTGTCATCTTCTTAAATCAAGTTAAGTTTTAAAATTATGAATATTTACCTGCATTAAGGGCATTTTTGTTGGTAATAAACTGGTTTTGGTTTTATATCGGTTTCACTAACTGTGTATTTGTTGTAACAGTTTCAAATAAAACCCAAACCAGTTTCAATCGTTTTTTAACGAAAACCGAAACCGGTTTTTGAAACTATCGAAACCCCTACCGGAGGCGGTTTCATCGGTTCGTTCCATCCGAAAACTAGTTTACTTCGAAAACAACATGGTGGATAGAAGTCAACTTCGTTTGTTGAAACTCAATCTTTTTTATAACTATGCCTTACAATGGGCAAATGAGCTAAATGAAAAGGGTTACATTAGTAATTGTGTAGCTCAGTAGCTACAGTAGCTCCGCCATATTGTTGAAAATGTGCACAAAACCATGCATTTGTTACTTCAAGCAAAACTATCAAAACCGGTTTCGTAACTGCTGAAACCATTGAAAACAAAACTGAAACTGGTTTGGTATCAACAAAAACGCCCTAAGTTTCAACCTAGTTTTAGCTCTACATTGATATTTAAACAAGTAATTACAACATACTGATATAAATCATTATTGTATCTGCATTCGACGTTAAAATTAATTTCTATCTCTACATTGAGGTTAAAATCAATACTTACAGCATCTGTGATGGTCACGGTAAAGGTTCCTGTAATGTCGTTAATGACGTTGCCGTCCGTGCACGTAATAGTTAACGCCACCGTAGACTGGTCGTTGAAATCTATATCAGCCTCCGTCACTGAGCTACCGACCCATACCTCAAATTCTGTAAGGCCAAAAAAAATCGTTTGTTTAGGGTAACCTTCCCAAAATTTCTAGGTAGGGACGGTGGGGATTTTTTTTTTCAAAATTTGTCGTAAGTTCAGAGTGTTTTCTTGCACATGGCAGTCTTTCCTACATTACTGTCATTGCCTGACTTTGTTTTATCATATAAACAATAATCCTGATTAAAATCTGAATTGATCCGCTCTTCGTAACTCTCTTTTCGCAAACGAATATTTTTTTGCTCAGAAACGGAAAAAAATAGTTAGGGTAGGCGCATTTTTATAGGTAGGGTCGGGTTACCCGAAACGGACATACTTTTTAGGCATAATCAAGCGGTTATAAGTATTCAATGCCACAATGTAAACTACAGGGACAATCCAAAAAGCCGAAACTCTTACTATGCCTCTATTTAGAGGCGCGACGTTTAAAAATGCACTCTTACTGCTAAATAAGATTAACGACAATTAATTGTGTTAATATACCAAAAAGGATGAATGAATATCGAAAACAATGTTTTTTATAAAGTGTGCAGTGTTTAGTTTGAAAGAAAGGTGCAGAAAACACGGTATTTCTAGCTTATGGGGCGATAGTAGATCACAGTTAATCTTTTAGCACTCACCAATTATTTAATATTATTTGCATTTTCAGTTATTAAATAAACAGTTACAATCTTGTTATCAGGAATTAATATTTCCCATGAATGCATTATTTAGTGAGAAGTAAAATTTGACAGCTCAAACATTATGTTTTTCATACTTGTGTATGTATTGATTTTGAAAAAGAGTGTCACTTTAAGGTCAGAGAGATACTCAACGAGAGAAACGACACGTCACAATACAGTCGAACCCTATTGGCTCGAACTCGCTTTGCTCGAGTTTCTCGTTTGCTCGAACTAGATGTAAATGACCAATTTCTTCCAACTGAGTTGAGTTAAAATTGACCTCATTACTAACAAAAAGTGGCATTTTTTTCATCTCATCAGCATGTCAAAGCACACATTATAATAAGTTTCAATAAACCGATCATAGAAACTTATAAGGCACGAACAATTAGGCGATTCATTATTAAATACCTGGCTGGGTCGCATCTGCGGGTGCTGCCACGTCACGTAGTTCATACACTGACGGCGGTGCTGGTGACGTAATACTGCACGTGACGTCGACGTCACTTACAGTGAACGCGCCTAGTGACGTCTCTACAACTGTGTCGTCAGAGAGAGGTGAAAACGTTCCGGGAATACCAGCAATAAATGTCGGAGCCTTTGGAGAAAAAACAATGTTTAGAACAGTGATAAAACCATCTGTAAGATTGAAACGTTTGATTTGTAGTATTTTGATATAGTACAGACGTATACTTTAAAACTGCACTCTCACAGATTGAACGTTTTGACAACTTTTTTATTCTTTGTCTTGGAACCAGCCAATTTTTGCAAAAGTCCATAGAAACCAGTTAAACAAGACTGCCGACAAAAAATAGATCGCAGATATTTGTATTTTAATTCAAAAATTGATGTTTTATGCAATTTTCTAAAGAGTTAGTAACGGTTTAAGCCATAAAACATTATCTGATCTTTTGTCAGCAATCTTTTATCATTGGTTTTCATAAATCTACGCAAAAATGTGCTCTTTCCAAAACAAAAAAAATATTTTTCTTTTTTTGTAAAAATGGTATATCTGTAATAGTGCAGCTTTAAGGTAAGTGTTAAAATGAAATGGTTCGAATCCGACACAATGAGAATGCATTTAGGAAGGCTGTGAAAATAAATCCATTAACATATTTCTTGGAAATGAAGTATTGCCTACTTTGTTACTCAAACTTTGGAAAAAAGACAGTAGTACAGGGAGCGAACTTCTGATGTAGTGACCTTAAGCCTTGCATTGAATGAGTTAAATTGTGATTTAAGGTGTCCAAAGTTTAGCAGCAGTTTTGCTATTTTTTGACAGTCGTACCTCATTGTTTTAAATTCTTCCTGTGACCAATATGCTTCTAGTTTTATTGCTTCAAGGATTAAGAACGAAATGGTCCTACATATAAGCCTAGTGTTCTTAGAAGGACGTTTAGTCTTTTCACAGAGATTGTAAGATTTTAGAACGAAATGTTCCGATGAAAACTTGATGTCGGTATTTGTCGTGTTAAACGAGCAATGATAAATGGCTCGGATCTTGAATGTCTATAATGAATATCTCATTTATATCCATCAAAGTAGGAACACTGATAGGCCACATACCTTTCAGTAAAACGCTCTAAAAACCTACGTAGAAACACTTACAAGTCTTCGTACCTTAACGTAAAAGCACTGGTAAGCCCACGTACCTTGAAGTTGAAACACTGATAAGTCCACATACCTTGAAGTAGTAACACTGATAAGCCCGCGTAAATTGAAGTAGTAACACTTATAAGCCCACGTACATTGAAGTTGAAACACTGATAAGTCCACGTACCTTGAAAGAGTAACACTTATAAGCCCACGTACATTGAAGTTGAAACACTGATAAGCCCACGTACCTTAAAAATGAAACACTAATAAGCCCACGTACCTTGAAGTAGAACCACTGATAAGCCCACGTACATTGAAGTAGTAACACTGATAAGCCCACGTACCTTGAAATTGAAACACTTATAAGCCCACGTACCTTGAAGTAGAACCACTGATAAGCCCACGTACATTGAAGTAGTAACACTGATAAGCCCACGTACCTTGAAGTTGAAACACTGATAAGCCCACGTACATTGAAGTAGTAACACTGATAAGCCCACGTACCTTGAACTTGAAACACTGATAAGCCCACGTACCTTGAAGTTGAAACACTGATAAGCCCACGTACCTTGAAGATGTAACACTTATAAGCCCACGTACCTTGAAGTTGAAACACTGATAAGCCCACGTACCTTGAAGTAGAACCACTGATAAGCCCACGTACATTGAAGTAGAAACACTGATAAGCCCACGTACCTTGAAGTAGTAACACTGATAAGCCCACGTACCTTGAAGTTGAAACACTGATAAGCCCACGTACCTTGAAGTAGAAACACTGATAAGCCCACGTACCTTGAAGTAGAAACACTGATAAGCCCACGTACATTGAAGTAGTAACACTGATAAGCCCACGTACATTGAAGTAGTAACACTGGTAAGCCCACGTACCTTGAAGTAGTAACACTGATAAGCCCACGTACTTTGAAGTAGTTACACTGATAAGCCCACGTACCTTGAAGATGTAGCACTGATAAGCCCACGTACCTTGAAGTAGAATCACTTATAAGCCCACGTATCTTGAAGTTGAAACACTGATAATCCCACGTACCTTTTAGTAGAAACACTTATAAGCCCACGTACCTTGAAGTTGAAACACTGGTAAGTCCACGTACCTTGAAGTAGAAACACTGATAAGCCCACGTACATTGAAGTAGTAACACTGATAAGCCAACGTACATTGAAGTAGTAACACTGGTAAGCCCACGTACCTTGAAGTAGTAACACTGATAAGCCCACGTACATTGAAGTAGTAACACTGATAAGCCCACGTACCTTGAAGATGTAGCACTGATAAGCCCACGTACCTTGAAGTAGAATCACTTATAAGCCCACGTATCTTGAAGTTGAAACACTGATAATCCCACGTACCTTTTAGTAGAAACACTTATAAGCCCACGTACCTTGAAGTTGAAACACTGGTAAGTCCACGTACTTTGAAGTAGTAACACCGATAAGCCCACGTATCTTGAAGATGTAACACTGATAAGCCCACGTACCTTGAAGTAGTAACACTGATAAGCCCACGCACTTTGAAGTAGTAACACTGATAAGCCCACGTACCTTGAAGATGTAACACTTTTAAGCCCACGTACCTTGAAGTAGAAACACTTATAAGCCCACGTACCTTGAAATTGAAACACTGATAATCCCACGTACCCTTTAGTAGAAACACTTATAAGCCCACTTACTTTTAAGTTGAAACACTGGTAAATCCACGTACCTTTTAGTAGAAACACTTATAAGCCCACGTACCTTGAAGTTGAAACCCTGATAAGTCTACGTACCTTTTAGTAGAAACACTTATAAGCCCACGTACCTTGAAGTTGAAACACTGGTAAGCCCACGTACCATGTAGTTGAAACACTGATAAGTCCACGTACCTTGAAGTTGAAACACTGATAAGCCCACCTACCTTGAAGTAGAAAAACTGATAAGCCCACGTACATTGAAGTAGTAACACTGATAAGTCCACGTACCTTGAAGTAGGAACACTTATAAGTCCACGTACCTTGAAGTAGAAACACTTATAAGCCCACGTACCTTGAAGTAGTAACACTGATAAGCCCACGTACCTTGAAGTAGTAACACTGATAAGCACACGTACCTTGACGTAGTAACACTGATAAGCACACGTACCTTGAAGTAGTAAAACTGATAAGCTCACAAACATTGAAATAGAAACACTGATAAGTCCACGTACATTGAAGTTGAAACACTGATAAGCCCACGTACATTGAAATAGGAACACTGATAAGCCCACGTACATTGAAGTAGAAACACTGATAAATCCACGTACCTTGAAATTGAAACACTGATGAGCTTACGTACCTTGTCTTGCACGGGAACGGTTAATGTGCCGCTCACTGTGTTAGCTGAGTCGTCGACACAGTCGACATTGATGACGTAAGGGTTGTTTGCAGCGTCTAACGTCACAGCTAGTACGTTGATGTTGAACTCTTCGTAACAGAACGAAAGAAAATACATATATTTTATATCTCTTTAATAGTTTAATAAAGGTGTTCAACGGAAGTGTAATTAGTTCATTCGGCTTCGATGGTGTTTCTCGTGATATATATACATATGTTATCAGTTGAACAAAAGTAGTGGGAACTCTTGTATATTTTGCAAGCAAAATCAACATTCTCTTTAATGCCTTGAATATTTTGATTGTTCGTATAATGATGATGCGGTTATTTGTGTATTAAATTAGGCGTGCGATTGAAATAGTTTTCTTTGGCATGGCAGTACATCTATTGAACAAGGTCGGAGGAGGAAAAACGTATCTTTACAAACGCGTATACTTGATTTTAATTATAACAAAATACAGCATATTCGGAGCTCCTCGGCCATTTTTATCGAAAACAACCTCGGATGTATTTGGACTGTTTACATACTCAAAAAGAGGTACGTTTAAGTCCGCTGCAAGTAGATCGCGTAGTAATTTTATTTAGCAGTTAAACTTTATGACTGAACTCTTGGGAATCTGAATTATGTTTGCAATAATACACTTCACTGGTTATCAATTTGAACTTAGATCAGTAGATACAACTCTTAACCACCAGATTTAATTAATGATATAATTAAAAAAAATACCAGCTACTTCAACTGATGTACCGGCATACATCCGAGGTTGTTTTCGATAAAAATGGCCGAGGGTTTCCGAATGAATACAGCGAAAAGGAAACGTCACATCCTTACCCGGCTCGGTGCCTTTGACCACTTCAAACAACGCGTTCTCCGGGGCTTGTATGGAGCATGCAATTATCGCCTGATCGTCGCCGTCGGTAACGCTAAACGTGTGTAACGTCTCCGCGGTCTGAGGACCGTCGTCTCTGGCTGCAGGCATTGTGAAGGGCAGGCCGGTCAGGACGGGTGCCTAGTCGAAAAAGATAATGGCGCTACAAACTGTATAATCAAAGAAGTTAACGGTGCGACCATAAAACATAGAAAAGATCAACACTTGCTTAAAATAACATAGAATTGTTACTTGCTTTAGTTAATATAGAATCGGCACTTACTTAATATAGAATTGACATGTGCTTTAGTTAACTTAGAATCAACATGTGTTTTACTTAGCCTAAAATCGACACGTGCTTTAATAATAATTTAATCGACACGTGCTTTAGTTAGCAAACAATCGACACGTGATATAGTAAGAAGATAATTGACACGTGCTTTATAAACATAGAATAACATAGAATCGACACTTGCAATCGACAGATGCTTTAAGAATAGAAGCGACACGTGATTTAGTAAGCCTAGCAGCGACACGTGCACTCGTTAACATAGAAGCGACACGTGATTAAGTTGTCATAGAAAAGACTAATGTTAAGTTATAATAAAATATACACGTGTTTAGTCAGCATAAATTGAACACGTGCTGAATTTTGCTAGCATAGACTTCAGGACGTTTACAGTTCACAGGTAAAGTTCATAGTATGGGTAGTTTAAATGATGCAAAATACTTACCGCATCTACGATGTTCACGTCAAAGTTGCCAGTGATGTCATTGGCAACGTTACCGTCCGTGCACGTAATAGTTAACGTCAACGGAACTGTCTGGTCGTCGAAATCGATATCCGCTTCCGTCACAGAGCTAGCGACCCATATCTCGTACTCTGTGGCGTAAAATCATTATTACTTACTGAAACACACTTCGATCGCATCCACTTATATAAAATAAATAATATAAGTGTAAAATGTGCTACTGTAATGCATGTATGAGATCATGTCAACTTAATTTTGATGCACGTTTGCCATATCATATATTTTGCAAATTGTACCACATGGGTCTATGACCTTCTGGGAAAAGAGAAATAAACTTGTAAACTTGTAAACTTGTATAAAAGGGGCACAATATATTATTTCATTTTTTTTATATTTTTATGCACTGTTATGTTAAGCTCATATGGCTTAATGATAAATACAAAGCATATAATTTGTGCTCGAACAAAAATATAAGCAATATTTTTGGAACTCTTTTTATCAGAAGAATTTGTGGCCTTGATATTTTTTTTTTTTTAAAAAGTCCAATAATAAGGGCTAAACTCTTTTTAACAGAAAAGTCATGTTTTTTTGTTGTTTTTTTTTTGTTTATTTTTAATTATGAACATTTAAGTCAAACTAGTCGAAAATATTCTTTTTAGCACGAATATTTTGTAAAAAAAATAATTTAAAATAATTATTTCTTAGTTAAAATAGGAAAATCAATAGTATAAAGAATAGCGGTTTAATTTTTAACTATGTTACATAGTTTTTTGTTTAATAAAGCATCGTGTGAACTTCGAGGATTTATCAAACATTATCTGATACTGTTTCATAGTTATATGCTTACTCTTTTTTCTCTCTAATGATTTAACGCTAAATGACACTGGGCCTTCAAGACAAGCTTTAAATATTTGAATACATCTTCAAATGTTCACAAGCATAATGAATTAAGCTCCGCTCTTTATTAGCGTGTTATAATCGAGCTGACAATGAAATTTGATTTTGAATGTAATAACTTTATTTTTTGCGTTGTTTCCGTCGTAACTCATACAACACTGACGTTACAATGATATTTATAGTCGCCATACGCAACCGGTATGCATACGGTTTTTAGACTGTCGGCTGCAAGCCGACAGTCTTTAGAGAGCGGTATTTCAGAAACGCGACTAGTCGCCTGACACGACATATTGAACATGAATATATTAATACACACCACCTGCGTAGCAACGGAACTACTTACGTTAATGTGGGGCGTCAAGTACCTGCTTATGTGTATTTAACGCGTTATTGCCTTTTTTATGACAAACATTGCGTGTTACTCTTAGTATAGTTGTACCGTTGCAATTTGGTGAGTTTTATTGAACAAAATAATGAAAAAAAATGAAAGTATAGCATTTACATACGAAGTCATTTTACCCTACATCCAATAGTAAGCTACACCACATGTTTGCACCCCGTGTGACGTCACACATATCCCGGCATTCAAGACTGACCCGGCAAACCCCGGCAAAGAACTTATTTTATGAATGACAGCTATTAAGAAATAAATCATACGCGGTTAAAGAGTTCATGTCATGTAATATTTTGTGAAATAGCTTTTATGTTTCAAATGATTTTTTCAGCAGCAATCGAACTATTGTATTTGTTTGAGTAAATTATTTGGATTATACCTATCACAGTGTGTCAACGTTATGCCTATTGTTATTTTGAACTATAGGGTGTAGTTTTTAAAGTCATACACAATATGGTGGCGATTATGCGGAAATGAAATTGAATGTTACTTCGAACACGTTCTTCTACAAAATAACCTACCTGTATTTAGTGCTATTGCTTTAACATCAATCGAAGCAAAAATGGCATCAATGTATGCGTCTAAAAATGTTGAATTTAGATGGAGACAATCCAGAAATGAGCTGCCAGGAAGTGATCGATTTCGGACACGAAGGTACATTAGTCATTCTAAAATGCCGTCCAGGCTTTTTTTTAATGATGGTTAGCCTGGACTAACCATCATTAAAAAAAAAGCCTGGACGGCATTTTAGAATGACTAGAAGGTACATGTACATTAGTCTAAAATAATAGACGTGTTATACGGGATTCTTCCAATCCCTAACGTCTAAACGGTTTTGTGCAAAAAGCGGGGGTGTTTGAAAAATATTGAAATTGTATTAAGTGAAATATTTTATGGTTGAAATGGATAATAAAGTAAAGATTTATATTCATATTTTACCATGGAAGTGCAAAGCTATTTTGCAAAAAACAAGCATTTAATGCATTAAAACACATTATTCACCTTTTCATTAAAAGGAAAGTTGACTGACACAGACAACAATTATGCCAAGTGGAACAACTTGACCCAATCGTAATAATTCGGCCACCTCCGACAAGCTTCGAGATAATACAATCGTAACAACTCAGCCTTGGCCGAACAATCTGAACACCTCAGCCAGTATCCAACAGGGATTGACTATCTCGAAGCTTACCAAAGATGGCGAGTTGTTACAATTGATGGCCGAAATGTTCCGATTGTTGTAAAATTGTGAACTGCAGCCTTGCAGGTGCCCTTCATGTATATATTGTTATGTTTTGACAGAATGAAATGAAGAAAAAAGCATCAAATTCATAATTATTTGCTTGATATTACTTTTTGGTTACGAAATTTTTATAAAATAACATTATCTGGTAATATTTCTTGTTTTTATGATATGTTATAGATGCAATATGCTTTATCCCGGAATAACTACCCACTTTTCGTACAAAACAATTTGTACGTGAAGGATTTGCTGTATCAAAAATCATAAAAAAATCTGTCAACATACAATTATTTGGACTAGAAGGTACATCTAGCTGATCTACATCTCTTAGTCTAAATATTTGTACTTTGACGGACTCTTTTTACGATTAAAAAAAATGTATATATATAATATATATGGCAAATCCTTCACTACAACATCTTCATGTTACTTTCAATTCAGAGTTGATTATTCACTAAAATTATTTTGCATTTTTAATTGTTGTTTAACCTGAAATGTCTCAACCATCAAAAAAGAACATATATGCTTCAATAGTCTAAAAAAATAGACGTTTTATATGGGATTCTTCCAATCCCTTACGTCTAATCGGGTTTGTGCAAAACAGGGTGGGGGTTGAAAGATATTGAAATCGTAGTTAGATAAGTATTATATGTTTGAAATAGATATTAAAGGTTTATATTCGTATTTTAGTTATTACCATGTAAGTGCAAAGATTTTTTTCACAAAACAAGCATTTAATGCATTTAAATACAACCATTTTACATCTACCGGGGTATGTAAATCTATGCACTGCAGCCTTGCAGGTGATCTTCATGTATAACAGTTTATATCATTATGTTTTGACAGTATGAAATGAAGAAAAACACTCATCAAACTCATAATAATTCGTCAGCTTTTATTTTTTGTGTACATAACTCATATTTTAGATATATATAATTATCTGACCCGGAATCCCATTCGGAATAGCTACCCACTTTTGGTACAAAAGAAATTGTATGTGAAGGATATGCCATTTCAAAATTTGTAAAAAGATCAGTTAAGTTACTATTATTTGGACTAGTGCTTCAAGTGTTTGATTTATTGTCTCTATAATGTATAATGCACCTGTCAATTGTAGAGCCAAGCTGGGAGCTGCCTAAAAATCAGTTACCCAGTTAGCTCAGTTTGACAGATCTCCATGCAAGTGTTCACATGGTCGTGGGTTCAAGCACCATACCAGTAGCATCTTTCTTCAAAGGTTTACTTTAGAACCCATCATCCAGGAGTAAACAATTATGATTTTTTTTATTAAATATTACAGGCCATGTTCTTTTGTAAACTTTCAGATTGAGAAGTGCCTGGATACAAGGCTAGTATTGTTAACATCATCTGATACAATCAACTGGAACAAAGCTGAAATGGCTGCCTGACCTGACTTAAAAATTGGATGGCAGTACATCAGACTAGAAGATTACAAGTATTGAGGTGGACAAAATGAAACCTGAGCCTACCAAAGCTGACAGATTGCACAAGAAACACATAAATGCAGGTATTTACTGAGATATTGTAATTATTTTTTGAAACTTCTCATTCATTTAAAAAGTTCAGTTGAAACAGAGTTGGCAAAAAAATGAACAAAGGTATATACATTTTGAATTCTAATTCAAATGAGAGCTTTACTGGCCAGCACAGAATGGAAAAATGCTAGTCTACCAATATAAATGTGCCTGGTTTGAATCAGTAAAGCTGATGAATGTACTGGTTGTGTAGCCAGGATGTGAGTAGGTCTGATAATGCATATCATATGTTTAAGCTGCACTCTCACATATTGTCTGTTTTACCAACTGTTTTTTTTATTTCTTGGTCTTGTAATGAATTATTTTATGCGAATTTCTGAACACTGGACATAACAGACAACTGGAAAAAGGGGATCGCTGCTTTCTTATATTAATTCAGTCAAAAAAGACAACTGAAAATATTGGAACGCTGTTTTCTTATTTTAATACGGTCAAAAGATGATGTTCTGTGCCAAAAATCTCATTATTAGTAAAGCGTAAGTAATGCTTTTAACCATAAAACCAATAGTTACAAATGTAAATATAAAAAACATGATCTTATCTTTTGTCAGCGGTCTTATTTCGTCAGTTTTCATACTGCTTTTCATTAGCTTATTCCAAGCCAAAAAGTAAAAAGAAGTTGTCAAAACCTTTAATCTGTGACTGAGAGTGCAGCTTTCTTACAGATTAAATGTTTTGACTACTTTATTTATTTTTTGTCTTGGAACGGGCCAATTTATGTGAAAATGCATGTTAACCATTCATATAAGATTGCTGACAATAAATTTGTCAGAAAATGTTTATATTTAAGTTCAAAATGTTTTATGCATTTTTCTTAAATCGTTAGTAACGCTTTAAGCCATAAAACCTTTGTTTTCGACCTGAAATATGGAAGTCTGCAATCTAATATTTTGTCAGTAGTCTTATATCACTGGTTTGCAGATATTTTAGCAAAAAAATAGGTCATTCCAAGACAAAAAATACAAAAGTTGTAAAAACAGTAAATCTGTGAGAGTGCAGCTTTAAATGACTAAATGTTTTGATTTGGCTCAATTTTCACCTAAAATCTTATAGTTTTGTTGCACCTAAATGGTATGTTTTTAACAACATTACACATGCATATTTATAAATTTGTTCTTAAATTTGTAATTTAGATTGGAAGATTCATTCTCTGGAAAGTAGAAAAGGGCATGTTACATTCTGTTATCACTGCCATGACAGAAACCATATTGAGGAGCTGGTCCACCTGTAGGAAGAATTGCGCTATTGGTTGGAGCAGCACTATTACCCAGCCATACACCAGCACTTAGTTTGTCATAGGGAGCATTTCTGAGCAGTTATGGAGACCACTAACTATGCAGGTATGTCATAATCAAAATCTTGGTTTTTTTGTGTTTTTTTTATAATTTAGCATCTGTTGAGAAGAAATTTATTTCTAGATTGAAGGCACACACTATAGATTGATGCCCAAAAATATATTTCTTATTTTAATGCATTATCATGTCTAACTCATTTGACTTAAATGATCAAAGCAAAAGAAATGCAAATGATTAATCTGCAGATATACAAATGTAAGCTTTTTTAACTGGGGAAATTGTTGCCACTTGTCTATTAATTAAAGAACACATTTATAATTAATAATGTTTAATCTGTACACAAATCATATGCCTTCTTTGTTTTAACCATCAATGTCAAAGAGTCCAGCATGATAATGCATTAAATTGAAAAAATTCATTAATTAATATGAACCTTAAAAAAAAAATTGAATATTGATGCAGAGTTCAGTTAGAATATAATATAACTTTTTTTGCAGTTGTTGCAGTGAAACTTGCACCAGTGTGTTTTCTGTGGAGATAAAGAGATAGTGTCCAGCAATGAAGACCCAACTCAAGATCTGACCTTGTAAGGCCAATATGAAATAACTGTGTGGGAAAATGGGAAAAACCTGCAGTCAGAAATGCACGGAAATCATCAAAAGAACAGTGTTAAATTAATCTTGAATAACTTGACATTTATTTTATTTGACATATTTATTCATGGTGCAGTGAAAACATTCTCTTTTTCTCATGGTTATTTAAATTTAGAATTGATAGGAGGGAACATCACTATGTAGTTTCATGTTCATAGTCAGATCAAAACCCATGTACATGTATAAATGAGCATTCGAAAATATCAAAATGGTACTTGTTGTATGTAGTGTAAGTTAATTAACGTAATAAACAAAAATATTTAATCAATTTCAATTTATTATGCCCCTTTCAAAGAAGAGGAGTATATTGCTTTGCACATGTTGGCCGCTACGTCCGTCTGTCTGACAGTACCCAAAGCTTTTCCGGGTGATAACTCTACAATTCCTAGACCTATTGTCAAACTTGACATGAAAGTTTGGTTTAACCAGTAGATGACCCCTTTTGATTTTAGGGGTATTATGGTCAAAGGTCACAGTGACCTTGGAACAGGAAGGTGTCAAACCATACATCTGACTGATAGGTTGACAATGCCTGCACCTATGGCCCTCAAACTCAACATGGAGGCTAAGTCTGACTATTAGAAGATCCTATTGATTTAAGGGGTCATTGGGTCAAAAGTCAAGGTCACAGTCACCTTGAATGCTAAAAGGTTGTACTAATAATGACTGGACAAAGCCTGCACCCATGGCCCTTGAAACAACTTGACTTTGGGGTTGGGCCTGACCAGTAGGTGAGCCCTATTGATTTGTCACAGACCATTGAACGCAAAAAGCTTGCCTGTGTGACAACTCGACAAAGTCTGCACCCATGGCCTTCAAACTTGAAATTTAGGTTTGGGATGACCAGCAGATGACCCCTTTGGATTTGGAGGTCAAGGTCACATCTCCAATATTGGTCATTAAAACTATGTCATTTACTTATTCCCTGCTGCTAAGAGGATACATGTTTATCAGCAAATATCAGCCATCATCTGAATATGAGTGAAAACTGTACCAACTACCCTCATACTTTGAATAGCATAATCTTAAAACTGCCTCAAAGGCATCTTTTGTCAATGAAAAACCAGCTGTCATTTTGGTCCATGGATATTTCATTCAATTGTCCAGATATTCTTGACAACATGGCGCTAATTAATGCTGCTGGTTTGAAATTTAAGACATTAGTTTTTTTCTTCAGCACCATGCAGATTTATTAACACTTTCATAATAAAAACAAACTAGAAAACAAATTTTAAAGATATTAGTTTTTTTTCATGGTATGATGCCACAGCACCATGCAGATTTGTTTTCACTTTTATATCAAAGAAAGTAACTCGAGCACAAATTTTGTAGATATGTGGACTCTGTTGATAGAAGTTCTGGGAGGCATTTTTAGGCTTGAAAGAGCATCATTTTAAAGTTATATTTTTATTATGTCCCTTGAATCTTGGGTATAGTTTGTATTGTATTTGCATTTTAAAGACATTGGCTTCAACAGACCCTAATGAAATGGAGGAATGTAATTGCTTACTGAAACTGTTATAAGCGACGTCATAAATTGAAGCAATTTTAACATTATGAATATGCATTTAACTAATTGAAAGCAGTTCAAAATTATGAAATTTGAATTAAGAATCGTGTAGGCCATTGGATACATGATTAAGTAGGCCCAATATATTTGTGCTTATTATAATCACATTTATCCTTCTTCATCTACCTTAAAGAGTGTTCATCATTTGTATGAAATCATTTGATCACGTTTCATTTGAAAGAACTTTGTGGTAGTGTTTGCTTGCTTCAGTTACGTCACCGACAGTCTTGCAGCGCTTTCAGCGCTTTGATTTATTGTAAAACTGTGTTCATTAAGCACAATTAATACCTGGTTGGTTTGCATCTGCGGGCGGCGAGGGAACAGAGCGAAGTTCATACACCGAGGACGCTACAGTGCATGTGACGTCGACGTCACTCACGGTAAAAGCACCTAGTGACGTCTCCGTCAACGTATTGTCAGGAAGATTTGGTGAAGTTCCGGGTATTCCAGCAACAAATGTTGGAGCCTAAAACATGAGCAATCATGAAAGATTATGTCTGATTTACTTACTTTGATGAATTTAGAAATGTATGCTTACATTGATCATAATCTTGTATTTTTAACGAATAAATGCTGATGTCAGAGTGGGGGGGGGGGTCGTTTAACGTGTGGGGGCATTTTTAAACGATTTGATATCATGGATGTTCTTTTGGAGAAAACAAACACTAAAGGACATACTTAAACAGTGACTAAGCGCATTGTAAATACAATAATCATCACAAGGCTCGCAGTTGATATTAGTTTAAAATAACTGTTTGTTATGTTTTCCTTTTGAATAAATACATTGTCAAGATAACGCTATTAAAGAAAATCCATGATGCCCCAGTATCATGAAACGAACTCTCCATAATTGTTTCACACTGGCACATTCGATTCATTGCTTACCTTATCAGTGATGGGTACAGTGTAGGTAGATGATATGGTATTTGCCGGGTTTTGGTCATCTACACAGTCTATATTGAGGACGTAAGGACCGTCGGCCGCTGCTAACGTGGCCGCCTGTGTCCACACCTCGAACTCTGTGTGCAAGAAATATTTAGTTTAAACATTATATATTTTACAACGATTCTAAAGTAAGATGTAAAAACTTATACTAAGATCTCTCTCGTTGGCACGATGTTGAGCGAGACTGTGGTCTTGTGTTGTGGGGGAAACCGGAGTACCCGGAGAAATTGCTCAAGTCCGAATTGGTGACCACTAACCAAACTCCCATGCGCCCTGGCCGGGAATCAAACTCAGGTCGACTTGGTGAGAAGCGAGTTCGTTAACCAGACAACCAATTTTGTAAATTGAACATTTGTAATTATTTGTCGCTATATTGGGGAATGTTTGCTAAAAAAGTGAAGAAATTGTTCGGATTTTGGTAACTTTACATCTAGGGACAAAGAATGACGTCATCATTATATTAACGTGTTAAGTGGCTATCGTTCAATTAAATCCTACAGATATATATTTAGCTAAAAAAAAGCGCATCAATTTTAAAGCTGTTTATTCCCAATTTTGTCTAAAACGAGGTTGGCCGTTAAAATATATTAAGTGTCATTTTGTGGTGAACAATATAACATCTAACCTAGCCTAATAGAAAAGAAATGCTCAGAAATGGTTGACCTTTCAGATGTAAAACATGTATAATGCACCAGTCAATTGTAACCACGCCCCCCCCCCCCGGTCCGGGTAATAGCCGGGACTTTGACTTTCGGTCCAGCCAACCCCGGGTAAAATCCCCGCTCTGCGGGGACGAACTGATGGTTAAACCCCGGTCAAATGCCCCCGCACCCCAGAGACTCTATGTAAGGCCCATTCTCCGCTAGATTTGGCGCTATCACAAAACCACCGGGGTCACCCGGTCCTGCGGGGGCACCTGGAAAGTAAAAACACGGCCCTTTTCCCCGGCTATCCCCGGAATACCCCCGGACCTGGGGGGGGGCGTGGTTACAATTGACTGGTGTATAATATATTATTTCGAATGGGGTTCATTTGAAAATGGGAAACATTTACACAATCACAAATCTACATGCATTTTTGGTCGAAGGTTATCGATGTCGTATTTAAGACACAAAGACTTGAAAGTTCGATACAGATCCCAACAGCTGCCCTTCGCTAACTTAAAATAGTTTTCCGTGGCCTCGTCGATAAATCATGATTAATATTTGTATAATGTCCATGACGTGATAAGCAGCCTATAAAATGTTTGTATTTTTTAATTTTCAAAGTCAAGACTGATTGTACCCAACTGAGGCCACAGGCAACTGTTTAAGTAGCCCAGTGGCAGCTGTTGGAATCTGTTTCGCACTTTCAATTCTCTGTGATTTAAGATCATATCACAGTATTTCACAGATTTTAAACAAAGATAACTTCACAATTTTATTATGATTTTAAATGAAACATAGCGCCGTGACTACGCCGCTTACAGAGCCACGCCTTATTTCTGTTACCAGAGTTTGATTGAGAGTTAAGTTTCTTCGATAAACCTTTTCACAAAACCGCTGCCTGATAGGGCACTGTCAAAACATTATTTCTGAAACAGGTTTGTCGAAGTATTTGAAGAAACAAATCTCCTAATCAAATTCCGGTAATAAAATAGAGGCGGGGCTCTTTCAGCGGCATAGATTGGCCTATTGTTTCATTTAAAATGGTACAGAAAAAGGAAAGTAGTCTGTGTTTTAAGTCTTCATTTTAAGCACAATGTTGCCTTCCGACGTAGCATATATGACGTGGTATACACACACTGTATCAGTAACTGTAACTGGACATTACAATTACCTGGTGCAGTTTGTTTAACTATACTGAACAACGTATCATCCGGCGCCTGTATGGTGCAAGTAATGTCTGCCTGATCGTTAGCGTCAGTGACGCTGAACGTGTAAAGTGACGTCGCAGTCTGTGGCCCATCATCTAGTGACGTAGCATGCGTGAGCGGCAAACCCGTAAACGTCGGTGGCTTATGAACAGAGGTGTGAGTTTAAATTATAATAATTATCAATTACAAAGTGCTGATTATATTGCTTGAATGCTTAGTTCAATGAATAAAATGACGTCAATGTGGCTAGCGTACACTTATTTAGAAAAACAACTGAAAAAAATATTTACGAGAACAGTCATACGGCTTAGAATGTGTAATGCGATGGTAGTAGCAACATCAAAAAGTTTTGATAACTGCCAAACTCATGATTTCTTTAAAATATTTTTTTTGGTACTTTGGGTTTGGTTAGTGGTTTTTTTAAAATATTTTTTTATTCATTATTGTTATTTTAAACAGAAATATTTAAAAAAAACGAATTTTATTTAGATTATATTTGGTAACACCATTTACTTCATCGTTTATGGTGACGGTCTGAGATAACGTCGTCGCAACGTTGACGCCATCAGAGCACGACACTGTTACAGTATATGACGTCGCAGAATCGTAATCAAGGGCGGCTATGGTCTCAATGTCAAACTCTGAAAATTGCGGGAAAATGTATCATTAGGTATGAAATATGTCGCCGTAATGTTGTAAAAAGCGACTATTATGATAAGCAAGTATATGGATGAAGCCAGACTCAGACTCTCATACCACTTCAAGCCAAAAAAGAAAGTCTAATACCACTTCAAGCCAAACAGAGAGTATGATAACACTTCAATTCAGACAGTTAGTATGAGACCACTTCAAGACTTAATTTCTATGTTTTCATCGTTTCACATAGACATTGCGTACTTTATTCAAACCAAAATTGTAATCAATATTTGACTCGTTCTAAAACAACTTGAGGTTCGCTTTATAAATGTTACTGATGAATTTAAATGTTTTAATATACGTATATGTACGCTCCGATCTAATGTTTGATGTTCACGTACTCTGCGTTCCTGCTACACCGTCCACCGCAGTCACCCCAAACACTGCGTTTTCCGGTGCATTTACTGAACAGGAAACGACGTCATCTTGGTCGGTGCTCGTGAACTGAACGATTGAGGTACCCGCGGCGGAGAGGTCTCCGATGGGGCCGGACGTTCCGCCTAGTCCTGTAAACGTTGGCGGCTGTAACATAAGAAACGATTTATTCAATATTAGTCTTAATTGGATCTAAGAAATATGTAGCTAATCGGATTACTTGTTATTTAATAACTGAAAAATAGAGGGAATGAAGTCAACGATGTATGACCATAAGATTATCTTAAGTTAAATATAGTAAACCAACCCAACGTAGGTTTAGACTCGAGAGGCCTGTATTTTTAAACATATTCGGAGATTATGTTGACAAATATGCTATGTGCATTATTAATACCTTAAATCGATATATGTTTGTTAGGGGAATTGTGTCATTTGATCCTGAAATTAGAACGGTTGTTTGACTCTCGGTTCGTGAATTGTACTCCGTCAATGTGTCAACATCTAGACATGCTTTTTGACTTTCAGGACCTAACGAAACAATATTCAGCGAAAAACAACAACAACAACGCTTGAATACACGCACATCATAGCGATGATGCTATGCGTACGGCACTGTGGTTCAATCACAACGACTCTGAGTACAAACAGCAAAATTCCAGATTCATCATGATCACATCTCTGATGAATGAAAATGGTGCTCGTCAGAATATTATTTTTAAAAATCACATTATTGTTCCTCGAAATTTAACGATTACTCCATTTCATTACTGAATACTTCGCCTTAGGGTGGTATTCATAAAACATCTTAAGTCATTCCTAACTTAAGTTATTTTTCTAAGTGAAGTATCTCACTTCTCATATAATATAGTAATTTAATACTATCTTAAACACTTAATTATTTATACAAATTAAATGTAAAAAACACAATCTCATGTTAAATTCACTGGTACATTTCTTTTAATCTGACTACGAACATTTAAGGAAAAACGACTTAAGATAAGAATTGACTCAAGATGTTTTATAATTACCAGCCGAGTTCTTTATCGTAATTATCAACACAGAATAACCTCACCTCGTCGGAAATGTTGACTGTATATGGACTTGTAATGGAGTCGCTGCCGTCTGTGCACGTAATCGTCATCGTCTCGCTCGGTGTCGTGTCGTGGTTTAACGTTGTTGACGACCCCGCCTTCAGGTTAAGCTGGAAATCTGTATATTAGTGGAGTGTTACTTTGTTGAAAATTAAAATGGCTTTTACCGTCGTTTAACGTTAATGCCAGTGCTTCGCTTGATGCTTCGTTCAACGTGGTTGATAACATTGCCGCCAATCCCAGTTTGAACAAATCGTAGAACATAGTGGTACAGTGTAAGTACAGCACGTGAAAAATTGCGTTATAAATGCTACATCGAAAGGCAAGACTTTAAAGAACGATAGTTTTACTATTTATTCATTATATTCAATAAAACATGGTGCAGTATAGGCCGCCTACATAGCCCCTCCTTCGGTATTTTTCTAGAGTTTAATTGAGAGTTTAGGTTCTTAAAACACTTCGACAAACCTTTTTACAAAACCGCCGCCTGCTGTAGCACTGTCATTACATAATTTTGGACACAGGTTTGTCGAAGTTTTTGAAAAAATCAAAATCAGGTAATAACACGAAGGCGGTGCTCTTTAATCGGCAAAGACTGTCCTTAGTTTCAAAGTTAAATGGTGATTAAAAAGAAAAGTTGTCTTTGTTTTATGTCATCATTCGAAGCAAAATGTTGCCTTCCGACGTAGCATTTGTGACGTAATTGATCATGTGGTATATACACACTGAAATAATACTGTTTAAAGTAAGCGCTTTGAAACCTCACTGTTATCCATTTATGAGATGCAAAAGCAACATTTACAGTAAAAGCGTGTACAGAAAAACGCTGTTTTATTTTCATCAAAGTGATCTCACAAATGTCCCTGAACGAGTGTTTATGTTACTCACAAACTGTTATCATTTGAAGTTTAGAGTGTTTACCTTTTGTTTGTATATCGTGCAAAAATAAGGTATATATTATAACAACATTCTATATATAAATCGTTGATACGATGTTACTCGTGGGTGATGTCTTCTGTTGTGGAGAAAAACGGAGAAAACCCCAGCTATTTTGCTTGGTGACAACTTCCCAAAAGTCGTGCAAAATCAGCTAATATTCATTTTCATTATCAGTATGTTATTAAGACATTACCAGTTTGAAATTGTAAAGTTAATTTTAGATGTAGACAGGTTCTTAGATTGCATTGACTTTGTGTGGTAACACAATTTCGGGCAAATTCGCAAAAACGAATGGCTCGATGTGAATGTTAAGGACATATTTCTATTTACTAAACGTAAGCATTCACGCTTGGCTCGAATTTTCCGAGGCTCGAAGTATAGTCGCCGGTCCCTTGGAGTTCGAGCCATCGGGGTTCGACTGTAGGTAGAATGCATCTTAGATGTTTAAAACACGAGGGACATGTTTTTATGAATTGTAATGAAATCTTTGTGTTTTTACATTATCTTATGCAGTTGGAGTTTGTGGTAATCTCCCGTTGACTTTTCTCCTAGTTTGAGTTATTGTTTCAACGTGTATATAGGAAGGGGTCCTATGGTTTAACATCGTAGAACAGGATTTTTTAGATACAGGTAGTATGATTATATTTAAAGTTGATTCAAATTTTTGCAAGCGGGTGGGGGTCGGGGGAATGCCCTTCAGAATATTTTGAAACCCATGGTGCAATTTGGCACTGGATTTTTTTTTTAGGATCATGTTGTAAAGTACGCATACTGGATCTTCGGCTGATTTTTTTATTTTTTTGTTAGAATCATGTGGATTCAGCCGCGTTACTCGCGTAAAGGCAGCTACGTATACGCGCCTGATAGTAGGTAAATGCTACACAGTTTAACAGGTAAATCCGTTATCAGTTTAACACAATGAACAGGTACCTTAATGTTTAAAAAAAATGCAATTCAACTCCTTACTTGTCCCAACGGTCTGTATTTCAAACTTGGTATTGTCCACGCTGCATGTTATCGTGTCTGTGTCCGTCACGCTAAAGGTATACAGTGACGTAGCTGCAGTTGTGACGTCACTTATTGACGTAGGATGATTTGTCTGCATGGGAGTTGTGGCGAAGACAGGAATCTACAAACCGATCATGTATCGAGCACCATTTTTTTTAAAGTTTTATTTTGATATTTGTTGTTTAAAAGAAATATAGATACTTTCGTTGAATATGAGCTGGTGTCATTTGCATATACATGTAATCAACAGCATGCGGAAAAACAAACAATACAAACATACTGTGTTGCCGACGATAACAGTAATGGTCGCCGTAGCTGTGTCCCCACACCTGTCTGTGGCCTGTACCACAACTGGATAAGTCCCAGAGGTTAGGCTAGACCCACTCTCTATGTCGACTGTAATACATGCAAGAATGTACATGTAGTTATATTTGACGTTAAACAAAGAGTAGGCTAGACCCACTCTCTAAGATATCTGTAATACACGAAAATTGGTTGTTATTTTTTATTTATTTTTTATTTCTTTTGTGTCTATGTCGACTGAAGAGTACATCTATGTGTTGTGAGGTAAGCCCAAATCAGAATATCTAAAATTAACACAGAATGGAAATATTTCTCCATTGCTAATAAGTAAAAACTAAACATTTAAACTTACAACCAGTTGCCGTGGTAACTACAGAGAAATCACTACTTCCGGAAGCCTTGGTCACTGTTAAGCCTGTATCGGCATCTAGGAGGTCTGCTGTGTCGGTGTCCGTGACGTCAATGGTGAAAATAGATTGTGACGTCATACTGTTCGTTATGGTGACGGAATCAGTTGCCACCGCCGGGACTTCGTCTAAAAGAGGGTAATGCAGTTAAAGGGGCCATACACCGTATGATAAAAATAGCGAAATAAAAAGAAAATTGTCGAAAATTGACATAAACTTGGTATCGATGTGTACAATGCATTGAAACTAACTAACTGAAGTACCACATAGTTTACAATTAATTTATTTTCGCAGTTTTATCGTATATTTCATTTAAAAAAGATTACTAGGTATGTGTACCTAGTAGAATTCATTCTTGTGCGTGATTGGCTAGTCGATGTTATCACGTGATATTACTAAGTCAGGCATGTATATTCCAAATGTTGAGGGAATGCCTTCTTAGTTCAGTGGATATAACACTGTACTGCAATTTTAGCGACACGGTCTCCGACTCGATTATTTTTTTTACATTTTGGAACTTTTTTTTACAATAATGATATCAAAGAGTAAAATATTTTATGAAATAATTGTCCTGAGATTCGTTGCGGAAAAAAACTTTTTTTGGTGCCAATCAGGTGTTTGGTCCCTATAGCACAACTACGCACTTACGGTGTTATAATAGAAACACGGTGACAGTGGTGTGTGTTTATTTATGCCTAATTACCAAATATTGTGTTGGTAAAGTGCATTCTCTGATGCAGCTCATTGAAATATTTTTTCCCTGAGCTTTCAACCGGAACACCTCGGCCATAATTATGACAAGCGTAGGGTCTATGCCGGTGAATTAGTAAACGTAGTTCGTAAAATTAATAAGAATAATATAAAATATTTGTATTTAACGTGTAATTTGTATTAACGTATTCAAATTGATTCCCAGTGAAGTGTATTATTGCATAAATCATTAAGATTTCTTAGAGAAAAGTCATTTAGCTTAACTACCAAATTGAAATTACTTCGCGGTCTACTTGCAGCGTAGTTAAATGTAAAGACTTCTGAGATTTTTTAACTATCCATATGCATCCGTGGTTGTATAAAAGAAAACTATCCGAGGTGCTCCAATTGTCTGAGCTACATCTCGTTCTTAAACGTACGCCAATTTAAAACACTAAATTTATACGGGACGGCTCTCCCGGAGGACGGGTATACATTTTTGATCAAATCTGTTGCCTCAGAGTTAAAAGTCAATTGTCTAATGATCTAGTCAATTGAAACCAAGGCCCTAAAAGGCCCGGGGGTATACCGGGGGTAGCCGGGGAAATTGAACGTGTTTTTACCTTCCAGGTGGCCCCGCAGTGCCGGTTAAATATCATGGTGGTTTTGTATTCGCGCCAACGATAGCGGATAATGGGCCTTACCTAGGGTCTCTGAGGTGCGGGGGCATTGGAGGGGATTTTACCAGCAGTTCGTCCCCGCATGGCGGGGATTTTACGCGGGATTGGCTGGACCCAAAGTCAAAGTCCCCGCTATTTCCCGGATCTGGGGGGTGGTTACAACTGACTGGCACAATACAATAAACTACAGGACTGAATTCAGCCATTAAATTTGTTTACAATCAATATAATTAACTTACTACTTGTTATGACGGCACCGAACGCGTACGTGTTGGTAGTATCCTGGGTAAGTGACCAGGGAATCTCCACCCCCACGGCGGGCGTACCCGCCGCAAGCTGCTGGTTCTGTGTGGTACTTCCTGGGGTGACGCTTGACGGTATAAGCTCTGCACCCGTAGTCGCCCTGTTTGAAAAACATCGAACATTTCGGATAATAAAAAAATGTTCCAAAATAAACGCCAAATCACAAATGGGGGGGGGGGGGGGATTTTGGTTTCTTCGGTGATGTCGATCGACAGGCAATACTGTTACATATCATTTTGAATTCTTTACGGATTAAGGCCGTGTTAGGGCCACGGTAGGTCAATTTTTCAAAATAATGAAATACTAGGTTAATAACAACTTTACCATCCGATGTTATCACCCATCTCAATAAGAACTGGTGTGGCGGGACTGAACGCATTCAAACCAACAGCCGCTGAAACATAAACAAACGACAAAAAATCATGTGTGCTCATATTTATTGGGTTATTTTACTTAATTATTTCAAAAAATAAATAAACTGCTTTGATTCCGCTTTTAAATGCTTTGTATCTCATAACGGTGATTTCAGACACCTTTGATAATGTGTAACAGGGCTTAAATAGCAACTAAACATTATATTATAAAAATATATCCGTAAACTGGTAAACTAGACAAGCAAATGGAGAAACTAGCCCGGCAGTTTAAGTCAGTATTAAGAAAAATCGTTTTGTTTGTGATATAAACATCAACATTCGCATGGGAGTTTCCATTAGGATACTTGTTCGAAAAAACTGTCTTTTTCAAAATGGCGGACTTTTTCAAGACCGCCACCAATCCCACTAAAAAAATATTCTTAATACAAAAATTTACTAAGTAGTTCCATAACAATGGTTTTGGGGTAAAAATTTGCTTTTATAGAAAAGCCAAACATATAAAATTTTAACATTGTTTAAGCCCCTTCTTCTCTTTACGGGAGACATTGAGTGGGTGTCAAATCACAACGAGGGCGCATGGCTGACACCATGTCCTAGGTTAAAGGTTTTTCAAGCTGATAACGACGCCGGCGACAACTACGCGAAGGCTATGACAATACAGTCATACCCCGATGGCTCGGACTCCATGGTACCGGCAAAAGTACATCGAGCCTCGAGAAAATCAAGCCAAATGGGATTTTAAACCCTTCGGTCATTTACAACTTGTTCGAGCCAACGAGGAGTTCGAGCCAAGCGAATTCGAGCTAACGGTGTTCGATTGTACATCGACTTTTTTTCTTGGCTTAAAATAGATACAAACTAGATGAATGGTAAAAATATTTATGAAGGTTATGCAATCTTCTATAAGTTTTATCAGGAAGTTTATTTGTATTTCAAATTAACACTCAATGATTGCAAATGATAAAATACCCGTGACCGTCTGCTTGGAGATCAACTCATAGTTACTGGTCGTCGTGGTTGACTGACGCCACTGGTGAACTGTGACGTCACCGGCGGAACTAGCGTAGAATTTCCACGTGGTTAGAAGTCCGCAACACGTCGACGTCGAACTCTCAACGAAAAACGTTTGGTCTGCAATCGAAATGAGTTACTTGATTTGGGCGCTGGAGACATTATTGCTTTTAAAATACATGTATGTTGAAATTGAATCATTTCATTTACATTTGTAGTTATTTTAACACTAAGCAACATCTTATAGTTACACATGTGACATTATTGACATTAAACTTTGTACATATTTATACGCTTCCCAAAAAAGCAAACTAAGCTCTTAAGAAGGCGCGGCCGATTATCAATTAACCTTTTTCTGGCCCGCGTATGGAACGCTCGCATGTGAATTTAACTTTCGTTTCAAAATCAAAATGGCAACCATCTAAATCATCGGATGCAGTACTAACCACTTGCTTTTTGTTCAAACATATTTGATTTTTTTTAAGGGAGGCAAACGCGAACGCAGTTGGTGAAATTTTAATAGTGATCAATAACCTCGATGAATCATAGGGCGACGTTTTATTCTTCAGTGCAATACAACACGTTTGAAACTCCTCGGCTATGTTCCATCGAAAACAACCTCGGATGAATGCCGGTAGAAGTAGTTCGTTAAAAGTTAAATAATAGTATTTATTAATTGTAATGTTTTGACGTGTATTTGGTGATCTAAGTTTAAATGATTACCAGAGAAATTAATTTTTGTATAAATTATTAAGACCATAAGAGTAAAATCATGAAGTTTAACTGCTAATAGAAATTACTACGCGATCTACTTGTAGCGTAGTTAAAATGTAAAATAAAATAACATTGTAAACCGTCCATTATATCCGATGTTGATTTCGATGGAAAATGACCGAGGAGTTTCGAATGAACATATCAATGCGGAAAATTTGTTAAAATCTTAAAATTGTGTAATCTGTAAACACATTTTGAGATTAAGAATTGATGTTATTATTATTTATTGTAGAGTAGAACATTGTTTTGCTTGCTATGAGCTCAGTTTTATCAAATTTAATAATTTAAAAGTGAAGCGTGTCAACGATTCGTTTGGAAATAATTCGGATAAGACTTGTGAACTTTACATGCTTACTGTGAATTTGTAAGTTTTCACCGAGAATGGAATTGATGAGCAGTTATAAGACAATCGAGTCAATTATCACGCATAATATATAATTTTTTATACTTTCATATCGTAAAAATCAGAAAATCTCACCATTTTGTGCTCCAGTCGTGGCGATATGGGCTGACGGACTTGACGCCCCGATGTCTCCACATCCCTCTGTTGTTTTTGTTTTAAAAGAAACAAATGGTGCTGTTTTATTATTGTTATACAATATATGTGTGTTGGATAGCATTGCTAAGGGCATGTATGTTCATTGTCTGTCATGTAACCCGTACCTCTTGGCAATGCTATAACATACTAGAAAGTGCCAAGACATTTTGCAGAAATGCCAATAATTTTGAACTCTTTTATTGGCGGTAAACTGGAATCCATCGTAAAAATATTGTTCTCCCACCCCAGAGAAATGAAGATTGCAGTATTTTCATTTTCTGTCTGCCCTTAAACATGGCCCCTGTGTATTGCAAAGACGGTGTTACACGTTGAGTATAAACTATGATTAAGAGTAGACAACTGGTGCTCCTTTCAAGAAAAATACGAAGACGGGCATATATTTTCCGCCTTAAAGGTGACATTTTTATTTAAATTCAACACATACACATGCACAATGTATAACAAACATACATTTTGAGTGATAAATCTTTAACTACTTCCTAAATAATGCATCTATGGAAAATATTAATTACTGATAACAAGATTGTAACCGTGTATTTAATAGCTGGACATGCAAAATTATAAAATGATTGGTGAGTGCTAAAAGATTTACTGTAATCTACTATCGTCTCATCAGGTAGATTTGTTTTCTTCACCTTTCGTCAAAATTAAACTCGGTATCCGTCATAAGAACCATTAATATTGTTTCGATATTAACTAATCCTTTTTTGGGGGGTATTTCTAAACAATTGTTTTAATAGTGGTAACCCTTATTCGGGAGTAAGAGTGCATCTTTAATGACTATAATCCGAATAGCAGAGATCACAATCCAGTCTGATAACCAATAACTACGGGTATGTGCTTAGTTTGTTATTAAACAGAATATTTGTGTGGGCAAATATACCCAGATATCTACATATTTTATAGTTCTTTCATTTTCATCATCAAATTAAAAGTTCACAATAAATATTTACATATACATAATAAGTAATGAAATACAAGTCACTCAAAATTGAGTTTAAGAGACTTTTCATAATATTTACAAATACAATACTTTAATATCCCCTATCTATACAGTGCGAAAACGACTGCATATCACTTTTAACATGAAGATAAAGTTGATAAATCTATACAGTAGCTAGACTTACCTATATTGGTAACAAAACAAACGATGATAGCCGAATATATGAAAATTAAATCCTTCTTTTCTGACATGTCTTTGTATATCATCCTTTTTCGAATCAAGATTCAGATATGATTCATAATCTAAATGTCGCACATTTTCATCTTAAATATCTCAAACTATATCAAGAAATGATACAAACAAGTTGCGCAAAAATCGAAAATTATTAACTAATCATTACTGATCAAAGAGCTTAAATATTGTATGTATTCAGATATTTCGTATAACTGCAAATGCATTCAAATATCGGTGATAAAAAACCATACTTCATTGATCAAATTTGTTTGCGCTATTGTAATTGATGTAAACATATAAATACGTTGATGTCAGAGCTATTTATTTGAAAATATTTACTTTTAATGCCTTCAATTGAATTCATCGGCTTTATAATCACCATTCAATTACTGTCAATGAATTTCGGTATCGTTTAGAGCGGTGAAAAGAATTGGAGTTTAAAAGATTCAAAAGCTATCCAGTGGCTCTTTTAAATACCCGTGTACTTTTGTTGATGTATAAAAGATGATACTCATCATAAAGTTCAACATGTGCGCAGGTTTGGCGATCTATCAACATAAACATGCGTATTTTATTGACAGAATTTAAATAAAAAAGAACGCCAATATAACTAAAATATCGGGACTATTTTTTTATTTCAGATAAATCAAAATATAAATTCACCGAAAGGTTGCGCCATGATATCGGTGTTGATGAAATATTTAAGAATTGCCAATCAAAACACATCGGTCATCTCCGACAGTCTTCGGGATAAACCTCGTAAATAGTCTGAAAGATTTACGAAACAAAGATGAGGCCGTCGGCGATTAACTCAGTTATTAATACGCCAAATAGACCCAGTCGTTAATGTAAATCCTGACTGTGAATGATTTTGATTTGCGTCTTAATAAAAGCTTTACAGGAACTTGAATTCGACGCATATAGGGCCGGTGTAATTGTCAAAATCCCCTCCCTCACACATCTAAATGCCCCTTGAAAACACATTCAACACGTTTTCTATATGGGCACCGCCATGATGGACTATATTTTATTTCCCGCTTTATTTCTGAGGTCATATCTACTGAATAATGGCCGAAGTTATCCGATTAAAGAAGTATCCTTAAAAAAGATAATTTGCGCTTTTTAAATTAAACAATCCCTACGATGCTAAATTGCATCAAACGGACCTCAGGAAAAATCAAAGTTATAAAATAGAATACATAGGGAAGTTACTCTTGTTACATGGTTAATAGTACGCCTGGGTGTTCAGATGAATTTAAATTCCAGCGACAAGTGCTTAAAAGTCGGAATCCGGAATACAAATCGGAGGCTTAGAAGGTATATAGGGCTTGATCAAGTGTAAAACTGTAATAACACGTGAAACCCTTGCTTAATTGATTCATGACTCTAGCTTTACCGCCTGTCCCTCCATCTGTTTGTCTGTCTGTCTGTCGCCGCACTTACATCTAGGGCCATCAGTTGGTCTGAGAGCAGAGTTAAGGACGTTTTAAAAAGAGTTTTCTGAATTAAAAGCTCATACAAACGCCTGCTTTTGAGCTATTTTTTTAAGATGGAAACCCCTCGTAAACAATAAATCATTACTTTATGTTGATGCATCTGTCCAACCTGGAACTATCCTGACACTATAATAATTCAAACAGTATGTAAGCTAGGCTAATGAAACTTGGTATGGTGATAGAGGGATATAAGGAGATAATGTTATTCATATTATTTATTTTTTTGCCAGTCAACAGTTATTGTTGTTACGGTAAAGCAAATAATGAGATTACTTCTATCTGACTGGATCCTGCACTAACGCCAGAAACCTGCACGCTTGGTTAATGAAACTTGGTATGAGAGAAGAAAGGTCATCATAAGGGTATAAGGTAAAATATTATTTCCTTTTCCGTTAAATACACTTCGTGGTTGTTTTGACAACGTAAAAACTAAAAAAATAACACTTTAGTATGTTTGAGTCTTGGTATAAGATCTACATTCACGAAACTTGGTACGGGGATAAAAGTCTATATGGGGATTATAATGATTCCACCTTATATTTTAAGTCTGCCAATTTTGCTAAAACATCGTTGGAAGTAAAAATACCACTTTTTAACTTGATCTTGGTATTAATCTAAAAGTAAAAAATTGACTCCAAGAAACGTGGTACGGGGAAAGAAGTCAATTAGCTGATTACGCTAGCCAGAGCAAATATGAATAACTAACATTTTGTTCCAACCTGTAACGTGAATGAAAAAAAAACCCATATAAATAGACTGGAATGCACTGCCAGCTGGCGTAAAACAGATTTTCAAACACATAGCAGCACCTGTCAAAACCGTCTTCTTGATAAAGCAAAAGCACCATATTAGTATGACCGTTGTGTCATTGTATGTACGTTTTTCTTAAGAGCTTGTGGTCAAGGATAACGTGTGAAAGTGCAAGCACTTATTTCAAAGGGGGCCCTTTGTTTTTGCTGAAGGGACAGAACGCGGAAGAGACAGTGGTGGGATACACGGAAGTCTAGGTGTGATACCCTAGCTCTTTTCTAAGATACCCATTGATTCTTTTACTTGTTCGGTGTAAAACACCGATACATCGTGTAAAATCTTCCTGGGTTAAACCAGTACTGAGTACACCACTTTACAAGCACTACCCGTGTAAATGCTGAACGTCAGACAAGGGAGCTACTTGTACTAATTTTTAACGTATTTTGATAAGACGCGACCAGCGATCGGATCTGCGACCTCCCGCTCCGTAGCCGGACACCTTAACCACAGGTCCACGGAAACGGTATTAGATAATTATCGAACGTCTATACTAACTGAATAGAAATGTCAAATATGTCGTCTGTTACGAAACAATTTGTGAAAATCCTCGATTTCTAGTTCAGCATGAACATGAAATTAGAGGCCTAGGCCGGTGGCCTAGCGGTGTGAAGTTATACGACCTGGTGCGTTTTCTTGAAATCAATGCTAAATTAACGTTTTTCATGAACACATTAATATCCCGTAGCAATAATCAGCATTATAGTAATTCCCAATGTTTCACACTGTGTTTTTGGCTCTCAATCGAAAAATAAGTCTAAACATTGTTTACAACATTGAATATTTTTTAGAAAAATGCTGATACTCGCTACAGAATGTCAATTTATGCATGGAAAGGTTGATGCATTTTTGTTAATTTTTTAATGTTTTTATTGTATTATTAAGCTTAAATGGATTGCCAGTAAAATGAATTATAACATAAAATTTAAATGATAAAGAACCCCCAGAGTAAAGTCATTAATTTTAACTGTTAAATCAAAATTACTTCACGATCGTCTTGCTCCATAGTTAAATGTAAAGAAATATGACATTAACCGTCCATCTACATCCGAGGCATTCGGAGCTCCTCGGCCATCTTAATTGAAAACAACTTCGGATGTATTTGGACGGTTTACATACTCAAAAATTGGTATATTTAAGTCCGCTGCAAGTATCATTCGGAGCTCCTCGGCCATCTTAATTGAAAACAACCTCGGATGTATTTGGACGGTTTACATACTCAAAAATTGGTATATTTAAGTCCGCTGCAAGTATCATTCGGAGCTCCTCGGCCATTTTATCGAAAACAACCTCGGATGTATGCAGGTACATCTACTGAAGTAGTTCGTAAAATTTTGAATTATATCATTAGTTAAATGTAGTGTTTTAGAGTTGTATTTATTGATCTAAGTTTAAATTTATTGTCATTGAATTGTATTATAGCAAACATAATGAAGAATCCCAAGAGTTAAGTCACAAAGTTTAACTGCTAAATAAAATTACTACGCGATCTACTTGCAGCGGACTTAAACGTACCACTTTTTGAGTGTGTAAACCGTCCAAATACATCCGAGGTTGTTTTCGATAAAATGGCCGAGGAGTTCCGAATGCTGCAAGTATATCACGTAGTAATTTAATTTAGCAGTTAAACATACTGATATAACTCTTGCGAATCTCTTTTATGTTTGTAATAGTACACTTCACTGGCAATCCATTTAAACTTAGATCAATACATACAAGTTAGTTTAAACATATTTATTTCACAACGATTGTGAAACAAGTTATTACAACATTATGTTAATCACTCTCGTTGGTCCGATTTTACGCGAGAGTGTGGTCTTGTGGGGGAAACCGGAGAACCCGGAGAAAACCCACTTGTCCGGCTTGGTGACCACAAACTAAACTCACATGCGCCCAAGCCGGGAATCGAACCCGGGTCGCCTAGGTGAGAAGCGAGTGCGCTAACCACTGCGCTAACCGGACAACATACAAGTTAAAACACTACATTTAATTAATGATATAATTCAAAAATTTACGAACTACTTAAACTAATGTACCGGCAGACATCCGAGGTTGTTTTCGATGGAAAATGGTCGAGGTGTTCCAAATGTTTCATGTGATTACCCTGGCTGTGACATGTTCAAGCTACAGAAACTTACAGGCCGGTAACAATTTGGTAAACAATTACTCCACCAGACATGGCTAATTTTCATAACAATATTTTTACCACTAAACAAATCGAAAGTTATACAATTTTAACTCCATTTGGTTGGTCAAATCTAGATCCTATTGGCCCTCTCGTTCGTTAATCTACAAGACCTTTGTCGCCACGACATACCTGCAATAGACAGGCGCGTAGCAGATACACAGTTGCGTACGCAAATACACAGTTGCGTAATGAAATTTTGACTGGTCGAAATGTTTGTCATACCACAAACCCCGAATTTGAAATACCCCTTCCCACACCTACCACAAGGCATCGGTCTGCGTTATCCCAAATTGGCCATAGCTTCGCGCCTGATATAACAGAACAGAACACGGAACTGAACTTTTATTCACAAGAAATGGCAAAAAGTAACATTTATGTGCCGATACATAAACAACGATAACATTACGCGTAGTGCATGTATAAGTTAAATAATCGAATGAAAATATCTTATTTATTAGGGCGTTTTTGTTGAAACCAAACCAGTTTCAGTTTTAGTTTCAATGGTTTCAGCAGATTCGAAACCGGTTTTGATAGTTTTGCTTGAAGTAACAAATGCATGGTTTTGTGTACAGTTTCAACAACATGGCGGAGCTACTGCATGTAGCCATTATTTCTAATTATTAATATTACCTTTCTCATTTAGCTCATTTGCCCATTGTAAGGTATTGTTATAAAAAGATTGAGTTTCAACAAACGTGGTTGATCAATTAGCGCCATGTTGTTTTCAAACTAGACTAGTTTTCGGACGGAACGAACCGATGAAACCGCCTCCGGTAGGGGTTTCGATAGTTTTGAAAACCGGTTTCGGTTTTCGTTAAAAAAAAACTATTAAACTGGTTTTGGTTTTATTTTAAACTGTTTCAATAAATGCACAGTTCGTGAAACCGATATGAAACCGAAACCAGATTATTACCAACAAAAACGCCCTTGGAGTGACACTCGTATCTAAAATCAAAACATACACATTTATAACAAACATACATTTTGAAAGGTAAACCTTAAACAAATAACTATATAATACATTTATGGAAAATATTAATTACTGATACCAAGATTGTAACCGTGTATTTAATAGCTGAAAATGCACAAATATTAAATAACATTAATTGTTGAGTGCGAAAAGATTTACAGTGATCTTCTATCGTCTCATTAGATACAGTTAGGTGTTTTCTGCATCTTTCTTTCAAATTAAAAACAGTATGATTAAGAACTATAAGAACCATGTATTCATCCTTTTCGGTTAATTAAAACAAATGTATTAATTGTAGTGTATCCTATTTGGGAATGAGAGTGTATCATAAATATATAAAAGAAAAGGCAAAACAATTTGTTAATGAAATTGTTTTTATAATTGAAATAAGGCTGAATAAGTAAACACAGGAATGTGTGAATTTCTGTTAAAGTACATATTTAAAAAAACATGAAATATTACATTAACACCATTGTGATCTAAGTTAGACATGTACAAGGATAAGATAATATAAGATAAGAAAATTGTTTATTATAGTGACATGTGTAATGGACAATATACATAATATCATACAATATAGACAAAATATTTTACACCCGGCCCAGTGGACCTATAAGTCACCTTACAACATAAATGATAATACTTATAGCCAGGTCAATTAATATCATTATTACAAAACAATAATGGCAGATAATAAAAATTAAATAAACACGGTAATATATGTTGTTAGCGAGAAATATGAAAATATGTTGGTTTTAAGAATACAACAGACTTCTTCTTAATAAATACGCCTTAGTTACACATTTGGCAATCTTTATGGGATGTGAATGCATAAGTGAACATAATTTATCAGATAATGGTAGGCTAACATTGTTTAAAACATCAGTAGTACTAAGTAAACTATTTCTAATGTTTGTATATGTATCACATTGTAAAAGGGAATGAATTTCACTTTCAACTTGGTTACTGTTGCAGAGTCTACATAGTCACAATGATGTTAAACAAATTGAACTTCGCTAACCTGGGGCCATGAATACGAACAGTCTTAAAGCTGCACTCTCACAGATATACTATTTTTACACCTTTTTTATTTTTTAAAGAAGCATCAATTTATTTGCTTTTCACATACAAACATAAACCTGTATGTGCAAGGAAAGTCATCCCAACCATTGAAAGTAGAATCCATTATTCGTGCCAGGCAGTTTTCACTTGTGCCTCCAGTCGGCGCTTGATAAAAGATTCCATCAACCACTCCCGCAGCAAAATTACAATACATCCATGGTTCCTCCGACTGCCAATTCCACGTACCATCTACTGCTCTGTCGTTGGCTCCGATCCAGATCGTATTAACTACATGCGAAGCAAGTGCGTAAACGAAGTCGTCTTCCTCCTGATTGGTGATCGAGATGAGTTGGGCGTCGGCGTGCTCGCACGCGCTCTTTGCATCGTCCCAAGTTTTCTCTGTTTGGAACAACTGATAGCAAGACGCTTGGAACATGGTCCAACCCGGCTCACACTATTTGAAACGAAAATATTAGAGTGTTATTGTCAATATTGATTTGAGTGTAGTCCTGTCGTTTTAAAGCTGAAGAGTGTAGACAATGCCTCGTTGCATTTGGAACTCCTCGGCCATTTTCTATCGAAACAACCTCGGATGTATGCCGGTATATCAGTAGAAGTCGTTCGTAAAATTTTGAATTATATTATTTTTTAAAGATGCACTATTACTCCCAAATAAGATTTAACATATTAAATATCATTGGTTTGATACACCAAAAAGAATGAACACATGTCGAAAACAATGGTTCTTGTGAACGAAAGTGAGTTTTATTTGAAAGAATGGTGCAGAAAACACGGTATTTATACCTTATGAGACAATAGTAGATCACAGTAAATATTTTGGCATTCATCAATCATTTAATATTTTTGCGTGTTCATCTATTAACAAGACGGTTATAATAATGTTATAATTAGTTGATATTTTCCATAAATGCATTACTTAGTAAGAAGTAGAGGGTAAATCACTCAAATTTTATGTTTGTTATACACGTTTATGTATTCATTTTGAATAAAAGTGCCACTTTAATGTTATGTTTTAGCTTGTATTTATATATCTAAGTTTAAATCGATTGCCAGTGAAGTGTACTATTGCACATCTTGAATATACAACTGCACCTCTATATTTAGACCGTCATGCCTTTTCTTAGACCTGCACCTTAAAAAATTAGGTGCAACTCCATAATTTCAATTTACATCGCCGTTTTGTAATTTTTCACCCAAATGGTAAGACAAACTGTACTAGCTTGCTCACACTAAATCTCGTGGTCAAGTTTTCCAAAAGTTAAGTTATAAAGTTGAACTGCTTAATTGAAATAACTAAGCGATTTCCTTGAAGAGTAGTTAAAGTGTACCGATTTCTGACATTGTAATCCGTCGATATACATCCGAGGTTGTTTTCGATAGAAAATGGCCGAGGAGTTCCGAATGCGCCTCGTTGTTGACATTTTAAGTTAACGTTTTCAAAGTATGTATGGTGTTTGGTTTTAAGTTTATTAACCAGATAGTAGTGTGAACTATCCGGGAAGTTCGTATTATAAAGCCAGACTGTTTGAAAATATATTCAATAAATGTTATAACATAGAATCTATATTTGAGCATTTGATTTCATTTGTAACGAGTTTGAACAAAAGAAAATGTTTGAGAATTCAGCTTCAAAAAGCGTTAAAAAAGGAATACCCCTTTCATAAACGTTAAGTTATGTATAATTCGAAATAATAATTTAAACATATGCAATCCTTTTTAAGTAAAATTGCGATATTTGACATGATGTTGTTTTGATATTCTGTTTCAAAAGTGAGGTACCAAGTTTTTATCAAAGGGAAGTGACTACAATTTATTTTAAAAGTAATTCTTAGTGTAGCCCCAGACTATGTTCTTTTTATGTTTTGTTTGTTATAGTTCTTTTAAAAACAAGTTAAGATACTCGTTTTCGTTTTATATTAATTATTATGAACATATTTGTTTCTTTTCGATAACCTTAAAGGCCTAGTTTAAGGAATGTTCGGCATGATAATTCACTGCCGTGCATCTCTTGCTAATAAAACCACCAAAACTGCACAGCAGGATACTTAGAGATCTGATAAGAGGGATCATGGCAAATAAATCAAGATCAATACACAAATGTTGTGTACTGTACACAGATTGGGGCGGGTGGGGGGTTGTTGGCGGGGGACACTTATAGAAGGCTTAAACTAGGCCTTTAAAGTCCAAGTACCACTTAGGATTAAATATTGAGTGAAAAAACAAAAAAACAAAAAAACCTGCGTATATAACTTTGATAAAGTTTCAAGTAATTTTTAAATTAAACACGTGGTTTACACATTTTATTAAACAGGAGTGGATGGGAAATACCAAGGGAATCAATTTCTCGATCACTGATTCAATGTTAAGTGAAAAATCGCCGATTTAACCAATTGTCTTATTACCTCTTATTACTTCAGTAGAATATAATTAAGCTTTCAATTAAAATATTTATGAAAATAACAGTGTAAGTATGATTATTTTAATTGTTTAAAAATATTTAAACCAATAACTTCTTAGTTAAACAATGGAAATCCTTAGAACTGTATTTTAACCCCCCCCCCCCCCCATATAATCGTTGCATGTGGCGGATCCATGATCAAGTGATTACACACTTCAATGTCAAACCAGTGGTCGCAGGATCGATTCCCCGCCGCATCACTAAACAATACAAATTGTCTTCAGAGAGGGACCTTATATAGGGGTCTCTTCTGACTTTGGTAATACACTGGTGAACGTTTAAGAACGAGGGAAGGTATAACCAGGACTACATTATGTCTGTGTCTTATGCTCCATACACCCAATATGACAAATAATATTATCTGAGCACTCGCCGAATGGGCCTTGAGAGTATAGATAAACGTACCCTTGGCATAAAAATGGTCACGTGATATGCAAGTTTCGTAATGACTTCGAGCGCGCTTAATTAGAATTATACTTTCGATTCAGCTGCGTTTTGCAATTGCAATAAATGCATTTTTTTATCATCTTAGGGGTTTACAAGGGGTAGAAAAAGTCATTTGGATATACGTACAAAAATAAGTTTACATTTTTATATAAACTTGGACTTCTCAAGCCTCAATCAATGCATCTTCGAATAATTTATAAATGATTACAAAATGAATGTTGGTTGTTTCAGTCCGTGAATGAAAGAAAAAACGTTTTTCATAGGAATTCTAATAAATAACGAAAATGGTAAATAAACTAGAAACCGTAAAATTGCGTTTCGAAAAGCCGTGAGATTTTCTAAAACTTATTTATAAGCTAATCTATCTCCGGTAGAATGTTATTTGCTTTTTGAAATTAGGTCTTAATAGGTCTTAAAAGGTATGGACGATTATCATAAGTTTTGTTTGTTTTAATTGAAAATAATACTTTCAGGGAACATTATTACAAATACTTTAATTATCCAATTCATTAGCTTTCGGTCCTAAACGTCAACATGGTGAACTTTGTCATAATTTGTCATCGTTTTAAAAAAGTGTATTTACTTAAATACAGTGTGACTAGTTTCTTAGATTAAACGTGGAATTAATTCTCAAGCCCGGTAGTCGATGTTTAGTGAATGAACCGTGGTCTAGTGGTAGCACATCCAATTGTCAATAAAGGGGTCGCAGGTTCGAAATCCCACAACTCAACTAAAACATACTCAGTGTCTTCCGGGAGGGACGTTAAATGGGGTTCCGTGTGACAGTGATATTCACTGGTGCATGTTCAGGAACCAGGGTGGCTCTAACCAGTGTTACATTCTGTATGAGCAATATGCTCCCAAAACCCAATATAGCTAACAATATTATCGGAGAACTCGCAGATTGGGCCTAGTCCGAGATTAAATAAACTCATTACCATTGTCGCTACTAATGCACAATTGACGAACACAGAGGTCCACCTAGTATAAAGACTGTGTTACAAACTTACCATGGTTCACAGACCTTAATATGTGCTTCCGAACATTTAGTCAAAACGCTCAAGTTACGCATTTGTTATGAACAATTTGCTCATGATCTTGACCTATGCCCTTTTGGCACTAAACATAGTGGTTATTTACTGGCCAAGGAGCTTCAAGTTCCTGGGCCAAATCAAAAAAAGAAACTTAGCTGGGCTAAAGTTCAACGTAACGATATTTGCAATGTTTGTAATTCTGGTGAGGTCGGAGACGAATTTCATTGGCGCCGCACTGAAGTGCGCGCCTATTATGGAATGAGAATTTATTTTAATTAGTGGTAGGAGCGGTTTTTAAGTTGGTTGACAGTTGGGTTTTACTGTTATTTAATAATGATTAAAAATGCAAATGGTTGGGGATTGCATGGGTGTTAAAAATGTTATCTATGGTTGAATAGATAGTCTTCAATTAATCTTCAAAACATTATTTCGGAAGAACGACAAATAAGTTTAATAACTGTTCCCGATTCGATTACGTTTTCCGATTGGTTACCTGAAATATCTGAAATATCATGTGCCGGAAATGTAAAATGTGTGTGGACCGGTAATTATGTTAATGGGAATAATAATGTTTCATGTTGTTTTGTTATGTTTACTGGATTGATAAACCATGAGGTAATCTTGTTTCTTTAATCTAATCGATATTGGAATTAAATGTTCATCTAACTTTATTTGTTAATGTGTTGAAAGTGACATTAGTAAAATTTTATTACGATTGTCCCCGAGTTGTAACACATACCGGATGTTGCTATTTTTAGAACCAGAAGGTATTTCCCCGCTATTCACCTAGGTCAATAATGGAATTTCTACATCGTATTAGTTGGAAACTCGGGTGATGTTTTTATCATGAATATACGTTTGAAATAAGTAAACACTAAAAGTGCACACTGACAGTTGATTACGATACACCTAACAATTTGAGTCATTACAGTAAAACATGGATTATAAGTGAATTATACGCGTAAGAGAAGATTTTCTGTCGAAAAAACGAATGTCAACAATCGGCATGGAACTGGGATATTCGTATCAAAGTGCTATGTATGTAAGTATCTTTGAGTAGTTTTGTACGTTGACGTGTTCAAAAATGTTTGTTTTTTAATTTATCTTTGGAATTCTTAAATCATTTTTATTTGCTAAATGTTAAGACAGCGTGTTAATATTTTTACATACATGTACTATAATTATATATTATTATAAATATACATGTTACATCTACTTATGCACCAGTCAATTGTAACCACGCCCCCTCCCCCCCCCCCAGGTCGGGGGTATACCGGGGATAGCGGGGGAAAAGGACCATGTTTTTACCTTCGGGGAGTCCCTGCAGTGCCGGGTGAATGCGGTGGTGGGGGTGGTTACAATTGATTGGTGCATTATGCACCAGTCAATTGTAACCACGCGCCCGGTCAGGGGAATAGCCGGGACTTTGACTTTCGGTCCAGCCAACCCCAGGTAAAATCCTCGTCCTGCGAGGACGAACTGATGGTCAAATCCCTGCCATATGCCCCCGCACCCCAGGGAGCCTAGGAAAGGCATATTCCCCGCTATATTTTGCTCGAATACAAACCACCGCATTAACCCGGCACTGCACGGCCACCTGAACGGCAAAAACACGGCCCGTTTCCCCAGCTATTCCCAGCATAACACCGGACCTGTGGGGGCCATTGTTACAATTGACTGGTGCATTATGTACATGTTTCGTATTTTTAAATGTACTTATGCACATTATTTGTGTATATGATATGAGTACGTAATCTTTTATTTGATTGTTTTATCTTAGAAAAATATTAGACTTAAAATTTTGTTTAAAAAGGATGTGTTTTGGTATGTGAACTATTTTTAACATACCATAATACATGAACATACCCATTATTTGTTTACAAACTGCATATTTTCAAAATAAACCTGTAAGAAAAGACGTACATGGTTTCGGGCTGGAAGCCACGACAGCTTTTACACTAGCGACATTCATTTGCTTGGTGTAGGTCTCGTTAAAACCCCGTACTGTCGTGAATCATTATCAACCATATACACAACAACTACACATTTGTGTCTACCAACTTACTCTTGGCTAAAACGGATATTAGTGCAAAATGTATAATTGATACATGTGCATTTGTCTTTCACAGTTGTAGTTTCTGCCGGTTTATAATCAGAAGTTTAATTTCTTTTAGGTAGGAAAATGACTGAATATTACTTTAGAAGTCAACAAATTGGGGTTATGAAGAATTACAGCCTGCATTAAATACTATGTTGGATCATTGAGACAGATTTGACATCCATGTCATTCACAAGGCAGTCACATCTGATAGAGATGATGTGAGTATTTCATATAAAACATATTTGAGTTGGTGTTTGTTGTTTTATGAACTCACTGTATTCAATAATCAAGTGGTGATGATGATGATGATGATGATGATGATGATGATGATGAATTTTATTGATAAATTTAGTAATTTTCTTTATATAGTATCTACATGTATGTATCAGCTTGTTGTGTTTTTTTTTTAAATAATGTCGAGAAATATTAAACTTTTTATATTTTATTTTGTATATATATATATATGTATGGCAGTATTATTATCTGTACTAATAAGTTAGAAAGGCTTTAAAGTACTTTTTTTTCCTTTACAGCACTAAACATTCTAGATGGGTAAAGAACCTGAAGGGGCATGAAAACCAAATCAGCATTGAATCAGCATTGAGTAATTATCATCTGTGCACACACTACAAGTACAAACGCATGGGAACAGACCAAACTTCAAATGTTGAAGAGTGAAGACTTATTGTGAAAAATTCAAAATGTAAGAATACCGTTGACAAAATAAAACAAATAGACATCGATTACCTACAGAGACTGTTTACATGTTATAATATTAAAAAGACAAATTAGTTGAGAACTTTCACTATGACATTTTTGGAGGGGCATTACCGCCTACGTGTACATAGTGTCCTTTTTTCTTTACATATTTTAATTTGAAAGTACATTCATTGTTTTTAAATCTGAATTCTGAGATAGTATCATACGTAAAATTCATTATTATATTTGAATGATTACATTTTATGAATAAGTCCAATAAAGTTTTATCAATTTTTACAAGAAAAGGATTTATTTTTAAGAATTGTATTAGCTATAAAAATGTATGGTTACATGACATTGTCACATTATGTATATTTTCTTCAAAATTGAACGGTAAACTATCATAAATTGTCTTTTAAATTGTTCATCATAGAAAATATTTAAAATGATTTCAGCAGGTTGTCTTATTATTAATTATTTTTTATGAATTTATAAAACTGCTTTATATTTTCAAACATCGAAATACTGCTCTGTTCAAAAGACTCACAAGATCAATCAAAATATTTTTTGCATGTGTATCAATAATGCTGTTCGGTTGAACTTATGTTTTCTGTTAACTGAAGTTTATTTCACCAGAAACTGTTGTAATTATTTCATAAGCTCTAATAATGTGAACAAAAATCAAATATAGACAAAATATTTACTTTACGCTCTTTGTAGCCCTTGTAGTTTGGGGTTGGGTGTAATGAAACTTAAATAACTTTATTCACGGTAAAATATCTTTATCTCAGAATTTGGATAAAAGTCCCATAGTGTACCATGATAATAGCTATGTTGTCGGTGAAAGCTTTTATTAAAGTGTGTATTACTAATACCTTAATTCAGTTTAAATAATTATGGCCTTTATTGATTTTTGTTTTCATATAGATTTCCTGTCATTTTTTTGTTGTTTTGTAATATGTACAATTACTACTTTTATTTCCTAACTTAAAAAAATGTCTCATTTGTCAAATTGAATTGGTACATATTTCATATAAAGTGAAAACAACACAAACTATTTTTAAAGATGCACTCTTACTCCCAAACAAGACTTCTAATCACAATTAATATCATTGTTTTATTTTTCAAAATGGGATGATGTGTGTTATAAATACAATTATATCATATATGTATTGATTTCAAATAAGAGTTTCACTTTAAAGATGCTCATTTAAAGATAATGAACAGACACACAAAAACTAGACACATTTGATACTTATTGTATGAATGATTATTGTTTAGGTGACCTCTGATTTGTTTTGGAGATATTTATAAATGGTTGTTATTCTTTGTTGTCTTCAGTTTCTTATACATTTAAGGATTTTCATAATTGCTTTTCTGGTATACATTAATTTAATGCAAATGAAAACACACTTTTAAGTAGACACATTTGATACTAATTATATTAATGATTATTGTTTACATGTACTCTGATTTGTTATGAAGATATTCATAAAGGGGTGTTCTTCATGTTATTATACATTTTGGACTTGATTTCGTATTGCTTTTCTGGTATATATTCATTTAATGCACAAAGAAAGTGTTCAGTATCACTTTCACACCTTGTTTACTATTATTTTGTGCATATTTGGCCTATTTATGCATATATGTGCATTGTTGTATTTCAAAACCTTTGTGAAAAATAGAAACAGTATTATTTCTTTCATACATAGTCTGATACATAATCAGTTTGTATGCATTATTTTTATCATATTTGAAAAATTTGCCAGTGTCCTATTAGACACATGCTATTTTTGTGTTAATATCACTATCAACTAAACACATCCATTTTCAACTCTTAATCCAGTGACCAGTTTTGTTATGCAATTTGTCCAATTTCATACATTTTAGTATTATTAAACAGCTAAAAACAAAGCATGTTATGTTATAAATGCATTTCATCTAGTAAACAGTGTTCTCATTTTATATAACAGTTCAATAATTATGTTCTATTTATGTTTGTAACTTTCAGACGAAATGATAATGTTTATTAAAGTACTACAAAAATTGTTATTTCATGTCACTTCTTCATGATGAATTCCCCATATAATCAGGAAACTTATTCTTCCCTTCAAGTTGTCATTCCAGCATAGTGACGTTGCCCCCTCCCCCTAAATGATTAGAACTGCAGTGTACAAGAACAATAACTTTATTTCAGCGAATTGCAAGAGTTATTCCCTTTGTCCCTTTTCCTGTCTGTAGCATAAAAAGAAAACTACTTTTTGGAATTTCATTAAACATCATTCAATGGTAAAGCACAACAAGAGGAAGTGCAGTGCACATTATGACTATAGCTGTATTTCAGCTAATTACAGAATTATTGCCCTTTGCCTCTTTTTCTTGACCAGAGCATTACTTTCAAAATACTCATGGTATTGAAAAAAAAACTTGGTATATGGATAGGTGGCAATGACAAAAAGTACAGTGCACAAGCACCCTAATTCTGTCGTGTTCATTAATGTACCACACCCCTAATGAAATGTTCAACTCTTCAATTTCAATGCTTTAGCCTATGTTGTTAAGCAGAATACTACAAATATTTTGAGAATTTCATGGATGCGGTTCAATGCATTGTAATATGCTTGTTGGCCTTGACATTCCTTGTTTTTTAACATATAACAAATGCATAAACTATTAAATGGCACCCTTTGATGCTTTGCATCAAATGTTTTTCTTGTTACTTATTGAAATGTACTTTTTTAATCAATTACAAAAACAAACAAATCAGGGCGATTCCATAGAAACACAAATTGTCTAAGTTACATACCTCTTATGAATGAAAACAACGAACAAACTCTTCGTTAAGTAGGCATATTTTGATATATTATAATGAATTATTTTAAAAACACCCGCCAGGCCAAACACATAAAACTGTTAGATAATTATAGAAGCATGTATTTTCCTTTTGATAAATGTGTAACCATTTTTCCATATTATTTTTCCCTCTGAAGGTAACAAGCCTGGTTGTTTACATATAAATATGCTTTATTAAACCTGATATCACATGTATGTATTTGCTAAGTGTACCAAAACACTTGTAAACTTGTAAACTTGATATTAAATTGATTTCACACATTTTCCACAGAGCGCAATAACAATAAATATTATGATAATGATCTCAACTTCGTAATTGTTCTATATTGAAATGCATAAATTAACATACCTGGAGTACAAAGACTTTCCATAGATTGTCGACCACCCATTGCACCGCTCCCGTGTTATTATATGACATCAGTTCACACTCGCGTGTACCGCCGTTGTAGCGAGCCCCGTAACATACAACTTTGGACGTGTGCTTATGGTCAGCACACAGTGTCAGGCAACCGACGGTCGAGGGTGCAAAGGTAAGCTTTAAAAGATTCCCCGTCAGTGGTAAACTGCTCGCGTAGTTCTTGGTTGATGTGGTACCCATTGCACAGGCAAACAGCTGTAGCAGTGAAACACTTATCAGTATGAAGATCATTTTGAGAAGCAGATTAATGTCTACGAGCCCACCAGAGATACTGCCGATGCCTCAATAATTTCTGAACTACCTATCCATAGGAGGGCTGGCTGCAAACTGAGCTGCACATAACATATTAAAAACCGATTCTTGCTCGCTCTTGTTGTTTGCAGCCTTGCCGACAGGTGGAACAGTTTCGTACTCAAACGGTTTCGTATTAGTTTGTTACTTGAATTGACGAATAAAATATGCAGTATATTCGTTGTTTTTCATTTGATATAAGAATTGATTGCTCAATATCAGTTGTATGAAGCCTTAAAAAATGCCTTTGTAGCAATTGTTTGAAATTGAGTTCCTTATCAAACTACATGTTTGGTTTTAAAAATGATATTAATTGTGTTATATCAGTATTTATATACTTATTTGTATGTAAAACACTAAATTCTGCGAAGTTTACGTAACTACATTACAATATGTAATGTTCTAAACTGGTACGCAATACTGTTTCTAAGAACGATGTAGCTAATCGGATAACTTGTTATTAATAACTGACCAATAGAGTGAATGATGTATGATCACAAGACTTGTGACACTTATGTCGGTGTGTGTTTATTTGTAGGAAGAGAAGGTATACAGGAAAACTAATATAATGAGTGGATGAGGACGAAAACACTTGTGTCAGATTGTGCTTATTTGAAGGAAAACACAATATGTTCGGGTTTGAATAAACCTATATTTCTCTCGTCCATGGAATATACTTATAATGTCAGCTTGTGCTTATTTGTAGGAAGAGCATATATACAGAAATAAACTATTATCAGCGTGTAAGGGCGAACTAGTACGGTTTGCATAAAATACAATATTTTCCACTATGTAAGCAGGTACAAGTCCATTCAAATGTCCAGTTAAACTGTGGTCGATCGTTAAAGAAGGATTCATTTTGCATAGCTGATAGTTTTTAATGCTTTAAAGTTTTATTCTGATCTTACAGTGTAATGCCGTAATTCTACTCCATTGCAGCGAAAGACAAATAGAGGTACGAAACATTTGTTAAGAAATGGAATAAGTCAACAGAATGCTAAAACATTGAAAAAGAATAACCGCAGAAAATTATTTCTTTTATGGCGATTTCTACCCAGCAACGAGGGTCAGAGATTGTGATCTGCATTCCTGAACTATTTCCATTTGTAGATTTGGTAATGTTACACATAACAGCATAAGCTTCGTGATAAAAATGTATGCACTTTTGAACCGAAGTTAGGCTGGAAGGACACAGACACAGTCGTCTTAATTTTACTTGAAAATGCACAAAACACGTTTTGCCTGCTTTATATGCCATTAATACAACACCTTTGGGGACTCTTTTTGGAACCTCATGATGACGTGAGCAATGCTGGTTAAATGGACAACTATGACGTAGGGAACGAGTGGTGAGCTTCCGACATGACGTCTAGAAGTACCATCTACATATACGTACAGATTGCACTGGCTTTAGGGACTTTGTTGTTTTTATTGTTTTTATAATAAAAAGCATTTACCAACGAATTAAACATAGAATTTCTTCACAATTGATTCTCGACATTGCTGTGTTTGTTGAATGTTGTGAGGATGATCGTTGAAAAAATATGAATAATTTAAATTGTCTGAACATTTAGCTTTGACATTTTGCAATGTCATAGCCAATGTAATTTATTTATGAAGAGGTATTACCTACATTTGCTTCTGTAAAGAGCATACATTGTAGAAGTTGATGATTCACTTGAAAACCAGCATTATGAATAATTCAAGAGTACCACTTGCACATCAGTTTGCAAAACATAAACGGAACAACTAAACTGTAAACGGATGCTTCATATACAAAATACATGATGTGGACATAAAACTGACGTTTGTAATGAATAATATATAATTTAAAAGAAAAGTTGCTTGCAGGGGATTTAAGTTATTGAACATAGTTTTGGATCAGGTTGTCTATCAAAGGTCGTCACATGTCATTGTTCACAAAAAGGCAAATTGTTTATTTACAGTGATCTTTGTTAGTTGTGAACAATACCAGTCAAATATTGCTAACATCACCAAAGCTATAAATAAATACAGATAGAGGCTACAGCCTTTTGAAATCGGACTTTTAAAAAAAACAACAACTTCGAACGTTTGAACAGGAGATGTAATTTCAAGCCTAAAATATTTTTGTATACAGTAGCGTTACTTGGGATTTAAGGCAAATACATATTAAAGGTCACATTTTAAACTTGAAATTATTTCCTATTTATACACATAAAACGTTCAAACATTGTTACAAGCAGTTAATTTACATTACCTGTGGAGAAGGTACACAGTAACAAAGAGCTATTTAATGCAGTCAAATGCGAACGACAAAAAGTGTGTAATTATGTGTGTATGTAGAGGGTTGCAAACATTTATGTCTGCGTGTAATGAACAAAACTTATCAGCACTTTCTAGAAAGGAAATATACACATAGCCCACAGCTGCACCACGAAAGTGTTGACAGCTTATTTTAATGAGGCACCGATTAGTGGTGAAGCTGGCGTTTAGTTGATGTGGTATTGTCCAATCAAAACAGTAATTAACAACAAGTGAATTGCTAATATAAAAAGGGATATTCCTGCTTCGAAAGGCAAACATTTAGTTGTTATGTCAATGATTTCAATCTGTGTGATTCGATGTGTGTATATTTGCAGATTAACCACACATTCATGGCCAATTCAAAGTAAACAATATTGCCTTTCGACGTAGCATTTATGACGTAATTTATCACGTGGTATAAAACTACAAAAGACCGGCTTTGGGGGAATTTAATGAACTGGACATTCAATGCACCATTATTTTAATTTACAGAAGTCAACTGGAATAGAGGGAATGGAAGTCAACTTGATAAAAGTGAATGGAAGTCAATTTGATTAAAGTGAATGGAAGTCAACAAGACAAAAGTGAATGAGAGTCAATTGGATAAAAGTGAATGGAAGTCATCAGAACAAAAGTGAATGGAAGTCAAATGATAAAAGTGAATGGAAGTCAACTGGATAAAAGTGAATGGAAGTCAACTGGATAAAAGTGAATGGAAGTCAAATGATAAAAGTGAATGGAAGTCAACTGGATAAAAGTGAATGGAAGTCAACTGGATAAAAGTGAATGGAAGTCAACTGGATAAAAGTGAATGGAAGTCAACTGGATAAAAGTGAATGGAAGTCAACTTGATAAAAGTGAATGGAAGTCAACTGGATAAAAGTAAATGAGAGTCAACTAGATAAAAGTGAATGGAAGTCAACTTGATAAAAGTGAATGGAAGTCAACTGGATAAAAGTGAATGGAAGTCAGCTGGATAAAAGTAAATGGAAGTAAACTAGATAAAAGTAAATGCAAGTCAACTGGATAAAAGTAAATGGAAGTCAACTGGATAAAAGTGAATGGAAGTCAACTGGATAAAAGTGAATGGAAGTCAACTGGACACAATTAAATGGAAGTCAACTGGACAAAGTAAATGGAAGTAAACTAAATAAAAGTGAATGGAAGTCAACTAGATAAAAGTGAATGGAAGTCAACTGGATAAAAGTGAATGGAAGTCAACTTGATAAAAGTGAATGGAAGTCAACTGGATAAAAGTGAATGGAAGTCAACTGGATAAAATTAAATGGAAATAAACTTGATAAAAGTGAATGGAAGTCAACTGGACAAAAGTGAATGTAAGTCAAATGGATAAAAGTAATCGGAAGTTGAAAAGGCCAAAGTTAATGCAAGTCAACTGGACAAAAGTGAATGGATGTCAACTGGATAAAAGTGAATGGATGTCAACTGGATAAAAGTGAATGGAAGTAAACTGGATAAATGTGAATGGAAGTCAACTGGACAAAAGTGAATGGAAGTCAACTGGATAAAAGTGAATGGATGTCAACTGGATAAAAGTGAATGGAAGTAAACTGGATAAAAATGAATGGAAGTCAACTGGACAAAAGTGAATGGAAGTCAACTTGATAAAAGTGAATGGAAGTCAACTGGATAAAAGTGAATGGAAGTCAGCTGGATAAAAGTAAATGGAGGTCAACTGGATAAAATTGAATGGAAATCAACTTGATAAAAGTGAATGGAAGTCAACTGGATAAAATTAAATGGAAATAAACTTGATAAAAGTGAACGGAAGTCAACTGGACAAAAGTGAATGTAAGTCAAATGGATAAAAGTAATCGGAAGTTGAAAAGGCCAAAGTTAATGCAAGTCAACTGGACAAAAGTGAATGGATGTCAACTGGATAAAAGTGAATGGATGTCAACTGGATAAAAGTGAATGGAAGTAAACTGGATAAATGTGAATGGAAGTCAACTGGACAAAAGTGAAAGGAAGTCAACTGGATAAAAGTGAATGGATGTCAACTGGATAAAAGTGAATGGAAGTAAACTGGATAAAAATGAATGGAAGTCAACTGGACAAAACTGAATGGAAGTCAACTGGATAAAAGTGAATGGAAGTCAACTGGATAGAAGTGAATGGAAGTCAAATGGATAAAAGAGAATGGAAGTCAACTGGATAAAAGTAAATGAGAGTCAATTGGATAAATGTGAATGGAAGTCAAATGGATAAAAGTGAATGGAAGTCAACTGAATAAAAGTGAATGGAAGGCAACTTGATAAAAGTGAATGGAAGTCAATTGGATAAAAGTGAATGGAAGTCAAAATGATAAAATTGAATGAGAGTCAACTGGATTAAAGTGAATGGAAGTCAACTAAATAAAAGTGAATGGAAGTCAACTTGATAAAAGTGAATGGAAGTCAACTGGATAAAAGTGAATGGAAGTCAACTGGACAAAAGTGAATGGAAGTCAACTGGATAAAAGTGAATGGAAGTCAACTGGATAAAGTGAACAGAAGTCAACTGGATCAATGTGAATGGAAGTCAACTGGATAAAAGTGAATGGAAGTCAATTGGATAAAAGTAAATGAGAGTCGTTGGATAAAAGTGAATGGAAGGCAATTGGATAAAAGGGAATGGAAGTCAACTAGATAAAAGGGAATGGAAGGCAACTTGATAAAAGTTAATGGAAGTCAAATTGATAAAAGTGAATGGAAGTCAACTGGATAGAAGTAAATGAGAGTCAATTGGATAAATGTGAATGGAAGTCAAATGGATAAAAGTGAATGGAAGTCAACTGAATAAAAGTGAATGGAAGTCAACTTGATAAAAGTGAATGGAAGTCAATTGGATAAAAGTGAATGGAAGTCAAAATGGTAAAATTGAATGAGAGTCAACTTGACAAAAGTAAATGGAAGTCAACTAAATAAAAGTGAATGGAAGTCAACTTGATAAAAGTGAATGGAAGTCAACTAGACATAAGTGAATGGAAGTCAACTGGACAAAAGTGAATGGAAGTCAACTGGATAAAAGTGAATGGAAGTCAACTGGATAAAAGTGAATGGAAGTCAACTGGATAGAAGTGAATGGAAGTCAACTGGATAAAAGTTAATGGAACTCAATTGGATAAAAGTAAATGAGAGTCATTGGATAAAAGTGAATGGAAGGCAATTGGATAAAAGGGAATGGAAGTCAACTAGATAAAAGGGAATGGAAGGCAACTTGATAAAAGTGAATGGAAGTCAATTAGATTAAAGTGAATGGAAGTCAAATGGATAATTGAATGGAAGTCAACTTGACAAAAGTTAATGGAAGTCAACTAGATAAAAGTCAATGGAAGTCAACTTGATAAAAGTTAATGGAAGTCAACTGGACAAAAGTGAATGGAAGTCAACCAGACAAAAGTGAATGAAAGTCAACTGGACAAAAGTGAATGGAAGTCAACTAGATAAAAGTCAATGGAATTCAATTGGATAAAAGTAAATGAGAGTCAATTGGATAAAAGTGAATGGAAGTCAATTGGATAAAAGTGAATGGAAGTCAATTGGACAAAAGTGAATGGAAGTCAATTGGATAAAAGTAAATGAGAGTCAATTGGATAAAAGTGAATGGAAGTCAATTGGATAAAAGTGAATGGAAATCAATTGGATAAAAGTGAATGGAAGTCAGTTGGATAAAAGTAAATGAGAGTCAACTGGATAAAAGGGAACGGAAGTCAATTGGATGAAAGTGAATGGAAGTCAGTTGGATAAAAGTGAATGGAAGTCAGTTGGATAAAAGTAATTGTGTATCAATTGAATGAAAGTGAATGAAAGTCAATTGACTAAAAGTTAATGCAAGTCAAGCAGATAAAAGTGAATGGAAGTCAACTTGATAAAGTATGTAAAAGGTAACGGGATACAAGAGAATGCAAGTCAATTGGATAAAAGTAAATGAGAGTCAATTGGATAAAAGTGAATGGAAGTCAATTGGATAAAAGTAAATGAGAGTCAATTGGATAAAAGTGAATGGAAGTCAATTGGATAAAAGTGAATGGAAGGCGACTTGATAAAAGTGAATGTAAGTCAATTGGATTAAAGTGAATGGAAGTCAAATGGATAAAATTAAATGAAAGTCAACTGGACAAAAGTTAATGGAAGTCAACTAGATAAAATTTAATGGAAGTCAACTTGATAAAAGTAAATGGAAGTCAACTGGACAAAACTGAATGGAAGTCAACTAGACAAAAGTGAATGAAAGTCAACTGGACAAAAGTGAATGGAAGTCAACTAGATAAAAGTGAATGAAAGTGAACTGGATAAATGTGAATGGAAGTCAACTAGATAAAAGTGAATGGAAGTCAACAGGATAAAAGGGAAAGGAAGTCAATTTGATAAAAATAAATGAGAGTCAGTTGGATAGAAGTTAATGGAATTCAATGGATAAAAGTAAATGAGAGTTAATTGGATAAAAGTGAATGGAAGTCAAATGGATAAAATTGAATGGAAGTGAACTGGACAAAAGTTAATGGAAGTCATCTTGATAAAAGTAAATGGAAGTCAACTGGACAAAACTGAATGGAAGTCAACTAGACAAAAGTGAATGAAAGTCAACTGGACAAAAGTGAATGGAAGTCAACTAGATAAAAGTTAATCGAATTCAATGGATAAAAGTCAATGAGAGTCAATTGGATAAAAGTGAATGGAAGTCAATTGGATAAAAGGGAAAGGATGTCAATTGGATAAAAGTAAATGAGGGTGAGTTGGATAAAAGTTAATCGAATTCAATGGATAAAAGTCAATGAGAGTCAATTGGATAAAAGTGAATGGAAGTCAATTGGATAAAAGGGAACGGAAGTCAATTGGATGAAAGTGAATGGAAGTCAGTTGGATAAAAGTGAATGGAAGTCAGTTGGATAACAGTAATTGGGTATCAACTGAATAAAAGTGAATGAAAGTCAATTGATTAAAAATGAATGCAAGTCAAGCGGATAAAAGTGAATGAGAGTCAATTGGATAAAGTGAGTGGATGGTAACGGGATATAAGTGAATGCAAGTCAACTGGATAAAGTGAGTGGATGGTAACGGGATACAAGAGAATACAAGTTAGCTGGATAAAAGTGAATGGAAGTCAACTGGATAAAAGTAAATGAAAGTCATTTGGATAAAAATTAATGAGTCAATTTGATAAAAGGAATGGAAGTCAATTGGATAAAAGTAAATGAGAATCAATTGGATAAAAGTGAATGGAAGTCAATTGGATAAAAGGGAATCGAAGTCAATTGGATAAAAGTGAATGGAAGTCAGTTGGATAAAAGAATTTGGATATCAACTGATTAAAAGTGAATGGAAGTCAATTGACTAATAGTTAATGCAAGTCAAGCAGATAAAAGTAAATGCAAATTCAACTGGATAAAGTGAGTGGAAGGTAACGGGATACAAGAGAATGCAAGTCAGCAGGATAAAAGTGAATGGAAGTCGAATGGATGAAAGTTGGGTTCCAAGTAATAATGTTATAACATCATTCCATATTGACAGACGTAGAAAGTAGATATCGATATTCTTCATGTTCACAGAATGCCTTTGAAAGTTTTGTTGTATTCTGAAATCGCCATTGTTTGTAGTAAAATGATTAACTTTTAATGAGCTGTGTCAACAATTGCCATGAATCACGGTATGTTTTGATTAACACCGTATTTACAGGGAAACCAACGCAATGTTCTATTCAAAACGTTTCTTCAAACGATATTGTTAAGGTTTACAACAAAAGTTTAAACTTGCCTTTGATCACAAAATAATGCACTTTTCATAAAGATTGACATGACGTTGCGAAACAAAATATAGTGTGTAAAGCAGCTGTATGAATTGGCCCTTTTACAGATGAGGAGATGTTGAATGTTTGTGTTGAGTCTAAGGTTAGCACTCGGAACTCCTCGACCATTTTTTACGAAAACAACCCCGGATGTATATGAACGGTTTACAATGTCACAAATTTGCACGCTTTAACTACGCTGCTGGAAGAACTCGTAGCAATTTCAATTTAGCAGTTAAATTTAATGACTCAACTCTTGGGAATCTTAATATTGTTGTTTGCAATAATACACTTCACTGGCAATCAATTTAAACTAAGATTTACATAGACAAGCTAAAACACTACATTTAATTAATGATGTAATTGAAAGTTTTATGAACTACTTCAAAACTCCAATGGACTTCAAATGTAACAGCGACACAAATATGTATAACGCCATTTACAAATAAGAGCCTGCTACCATCTTATTAATACAATAATTTTCATGACGGTCAATAATACAAAACGTGTAAGTAAACATACATTAAAAGTACTTTAACAAAAAAAAAAACGAAACAAGAAATAGCCTGGAGACTAGTCTAAGAATTACCTTTAAAATTAATTGTAATCACTTCTTTTTTATACAAACTTGCTACTACGTCACTTTCTTGTCAAAATTATGTCAAAAATAGCAATTTCCCATAAAAAAGATTGCATTGTTTCAACAAATATTTGAAATAAACATGATTTAACGTTAATAAAAGAAATGGTAATCCCATTTTTAAACTTTTTTTTTTAAAACTGAATTCTCAAACATTTTCTTACGTTGAAACTCGTTACAAATGAAAAAAAATGCTCGAACATTTATTCCATGTTATATCATGTATAGAATATCTTTTCAAACAGTCTGGCTCTGTAAAACGAACTTCACGGAGAGTTCATACTACTATCTGATTAATAACTTTAAAACAAACACCATACATACTTTGAAAAGTTAACTTAAAAAATGTCAACAACGAGGCGTTGTCTGCACTCGTCAGCTTGAAAACGACATGCGTACACTCAAATCAAATTGACTATAATATTTTCGTTTCAAATAGTGTGAAGCGGGTTGGACCATGTTCCACGCGTCTTGCTATCAGCTGTTCCAAACAAAAAAAAATGGGACGATGCAAAGAGCGCGTGTGAGTACGCCGGCGCCCAACTCATCTCGATCACCAATCAGGAGGAAGACAAATTCGTTTTCACACTTGCTTCGCATGTGGTTTCTACCATTTGGATCGGAGCCAACGACAAGGCAGTAGAAGGTACGTGGAATTGGCAGTCGGGGGAAGCATGGATGTATTGTAATTTTGCTGCGGGAGTGGTTCACGGAAAAATTACTCAAACACCAAATAGAGGCACATTTGAAAACTGCCTGTCACGAATAATGTATTCTACTTTCAATGGTTGGGATGACTTTCCTTGCACATACAGCTATATGTTTGTATGTGAAAAGGCAATTAAATGATGCTTCATACTAGGTTCATTTAAATAAAAATATTTGCTTTATATGTATGTACACTATATGGATTACGATCTTCTACGCGCCATCACATAGCTGACATTAGACATAAAACACAATACAAGTAACACTCGTTCGCATGCTACGGTGGTAAAGTTTGGTACTTTTTACCAGAGGGAATACTTTAATCTAACACTGATAAGACATTTAAAGCCTGCTGCAAGAAGTTCTTTTTTTCATCATCAGTTGCTTAACCTGTTGTAAGAAATGTATGCATAATTCCATGCATATAGTTTATTCATTATGTATATGTCGAGTAAGTTGTTAATACATGTGTGACTATCCTACTTACTCAGTTCATTACTTTTAATGAGATTTCTTGTTAATATTTAGGTACAAATGGATGTATTGATGTGTTAATGTGATGTATTATATTGTTATATATATGCTTCTTTATGTTTTCGTAATATAATATAATACCTACCATTTGCAATAACATAAATTTATGCTTACATTTTTATTCTAGGTAGGTTTTTTTTTCATGTCAGAACGATCATTTATTCCAGTTATAGGTCATGTTGAAAGAAAAATGTAATGATGCCTTTTAACAATATGTTGTTTTTTTCGGCAATGAAATGTGTTTTCTCACATGTGTTTGATTATTATTGCATCTCTTCGTTTAGTGTCATTTTATTTTTATTTTTTTTATTTTTATGAGTATGCTCTTTCAGAAGGCCACATTGTAAATATTATTATTATTATTATTATTATTATTATTATTATTATTATTATTATTATTATTATTATTATTAATTTGTAACAAACACTGTAATAACAGAATACTTACAATATAGACAGGTTTCAGTAGGTAAACTTTTGCTTTGAATATTAAAAATAATAAGTATCTTAATAAGAGGATTATCTTTAAGATTTTTACAATAAAAATATGGGTATGGTGTCATATTTCTGCCACCAGATAACAATATAACTTACTAGTAAATTAAGAGGTTAACTAGTTACGATTACAAACTGTCTGAGGACAAAGTCTAGACACAGGCTCAGAAAAGCATTTTTATTAAACAACAACGATTCATTTTTATTCCATTAGTAATAAACAAAAAGTGAATAATTGTACACTCGTGAATAATAATATAGTTCTGAAAATTGTATCATAAAACTCAACTAGAAAGACAGTTATATGAATGAATATTAAATGATGATGTGTTGCCACTTGAGTAGGACTTAACACTTTTCGTTATCATCTCCCGAAGTACACTTTGTTTTACTTCCTTGTGTATTTCTAACCTAGATCACATTGGTGTTTATAAAATCTTTCTATATTATTGAAACATGTACTTAAATTATCTAACATAAAAATTCAAACATTTCTGTGTTCACACATGAAGCATTATTTGAACTACGAAACCAATTTCTTGAACACTTTGTTTTGTGTTTTCTTCACTACAATAACATATAGTAAAATTTCATCTGACTATGTTAACTTAATGTTTTTGTTTTTTTATATATCGTATATCGCCACTTATACATTACCTTTTGCCATTTATTGTGAATAAAGTTCAGTTCCGTGTTCTGTTCTAAATAAGTGTATGTATATCGCGGTGCCAAAGGTCATGTGGATAAACGAACGAGAGGGCCAATAGGATCCAGATTTGACCAACCACCTGAGTTAAAATTGTATAACATTCGATTTGTTTAGATAGTGTTATGTAAATTAGCCATGTCCGGTGGGATATTTGTTGACCAAAATATTACCGGCTTGCAAGTTTCTGTAGCCGAAACATGTCACAGCCAGGGTAATGACGTAACACTGATTGGTTGAAAATATTCAAGTAAGACCTCACTCAATATTCACATGCAAAATCTTTAAAGGGACTGTACACCAGATTGGCACCAAAAAAGATTTTTTTCTGTAACGAATCTCAGGACAAGTATTTATTAGAATGTTTTAATCTTTGTCATCAAAATTGTAATAAAAATACCAAAATGTAAAATAACATATCGAGTCTGAGACCGGGTTCGAACCGGTGTCGCAAAAATTGCAGTCCAGTGTTGTATCCAATGTGCTACGAAGGCTCACTCTTCACAGTCGGAATATTTAAGCTATATACCTAACTTAGTCATATCACGTGATAACAGCGACAATCCATTCACGCATAAGGTATGAATTCTACTAGGCAGACATACCTAGTAATCTTTTTTAATGGAAAAATACGAAAAAAACTGCGAACAATAAATTAATTGTAAACTATGTGGTACTTCAGATAGTAAGTATCAAATGCATTGTACACATCGATACCAAGTTTATGTCAGTTTTCGACCCATTATTATTTTCGCTATTTCATCATACGGAGTACAGCCCCTTTAAATTATAGTTCGAGGACACATTATAAGAATTAAAATAAAGCTTTAAAGTATTTAATATATTACACATTTACTTATCTCAACATGCTTAAATCAAATGAACATGTTGGATATTAATATGACTAAACAATATTCTATGCTTTAGTGGACAAAAAAACTTTGTTGGTTAACCCGACTACAATTGGTGTGTAATAACATCGGATGGCCCAGAAGCTCCTTGGAGAAAATTTGCAATGAGGTCCTCAGTATGTATACTTATTATCAAATATAATGCAATTATAATTAATTATTAAAAGAAAGATACTAATAATAAGATAAGTAAGATATCAGGGACATATTTGCGACAAAACCTTGACCTTAATCTCTTATTTCACAACGTAAAGGCATAGCATGGTTTAATACACTACATGTTTGTTTTAAAGCTCATTATTTCAAAGAAGCTGAAATCTGCACATAAATGTTAATAATTTACAGAAAACAAAACATTCAAGAGCAACTATTGTGCTAGAGTTCATTTTTTTGATAATTTTTAACAAATCGTATTTAGAATATTTGACCAATGGTGTTTATGATAACGATGCACAAAACACTGTGCTTTTAAAAAAGTAGAATATAAGTAATTTTGAATACTGATCAGCTAACAGCTAAAATTCTAGTAGACCTTGAGATAGTGAGATGGACTTAGCCGTTTGAAGTTCGTTTTCTTTGGGCCTGCAGATGTAGTTGCCGAAATGCACCTGAAAGTAGCGCATCATCGGCGTGAAGTAAACGCCCTAGCGTCAAAGTGACGTGAGGATAGCAGCCAAGTCGGCCTACCGACCTTGCGGCGTGAAGTTGGCGACTTAACGGCCAAGCAGCCTTGAATTGTTGATATATTTTCTACTTTCAAGTATTTTTATTAATGCATTTTCTTCGAACTAAAAATCGAGGAGTATCACACATTGGTATGTAACAGACGCCATATTTGACATTTCTATTAAGCGAGTATTTCATTATGACAATGACATAAAATGCATACGATGATTCTTTTTCCTTATCAAGTAGATAACTTTAAAGACACAGAATAGAACAGAACAAAACAGAACAAAACACAACAAACATTTATTGTTATCTTGAAAATATATACAGTTCATCGTTATTACAATAACATAACACGCATGACAATAGTTGATACATGCGAGAGCGCATGATTCATATATAAATTATCAATGAGTTCAACATTATTATTCAAAGCATTATATCGCAGCTTAAAAGCATGTTTGAAATACAAAGCTAGTTTTCGTAGACATGCAGCATTTTCCGAGTTTAATAATTGAACGAATTTAAACCTTCTTTGTCTTGCATAGTAAAATTTAGTTATGTATGTTTTCCTAATATCATTATATTGCGGACAAGTCTTGTAGGTGTAGTGTTTGATATCTGTTTACGTAAGCAGGAAGCACATTATTATTATATTTTCATTCAATTTACCGGCTGGAACCAAATATGTTAGTCATACATATTTGATCTAGCTATATATGCATGCATATCATTTTAAAACACACATTTAACTTTCATATATAAAGATGGACACATACCACTTTTTCCGAAAAAAAACATGGTTAATATTAACTGTTTTTAACTGTCAATATGTATATATTAGCAGAATTATTTATGTTCACAAAGTCACATGGTCCTGTACAATTTATAAATCAAACTTTCTTGTTTTGACATATTTAAAGATTGATCCCCTTTGCGATGTTGGTACGTACGACACTGAAATTGCTTAATCTTACAATAACCTTTTAACAAAAAAAAAATAATTACATTAAAAAAATAATTACATGCAAATGATGTAACGAACAAAATGTGGGTCAAACTACACAAGCTGTGTCAAAACGTATGAATAGTCACATATTTGATATTTGTAATTTTACGGACCCTATGTTTTCATCATTAGTTGCTGCGCATTTTAATAGCGTGTCGCATAGTATAAATGACTTTAGTTTTATGCCTATTGAATTTGTTAGAAATAACATAAATCGTTTATGTAAAGAGACTTATTTCACAAACTCAAAACTTTATATCCTCAGGGAATGAACTCTAAAGCTATTTTTAATGTTAAAGAATAGCTTTGCAATTAAAAATAAGTTTAGCTTGCTTTCGTTTTTCCCTATATATATGGGTTTTTTTTATAATATATTACTATAGGAAATTTTTGTATTTATTTAATCCGAAAGCATCTATAACTATTATTTTTACACAAAGTTTTGTAAAAAGTAATATGACATACGTTTTCCCGCCAAACGACGTTTCGTCGTTCTTGACGTAACGTCCATTTGTAGTTGTTATTATAACCCTGAAGAAGTCGCTTGGTGCCGAAACGTTGGTTTATAATTAAAAGTAAAGTATACGTGTTATTGGTTGTGTTACTCGATTAATAACCTTTTAACCACATACTAAGTTTTAAAAAACGTGTTTTTTCTTGTATATCTAAAATTATCAATTTGTGGAAAAATTGACGGAGAAAACGCACTTAGTGCATTTTACTAAAAAGCTCGTGCGACGTTGTTTACTGTCGGAATAAGTGCTGTAATTTTTAAACACTATTGATGTCAAATAGATCCTCTAAAGTCACGTTTTTACCATTATTTATTTTAAATTTTAGCTAAAAAAATTGCACACATATTTCATAGCGCTTCATGGAAATGGAATAATATACTTTTCATAAACCATACAATATAAGAAATAAGAAGTGGCACGTTGTTGCGCGTGACTCATCTTGCATGGTGGGTATGACGTTTTTTCCAGCACAGGTCACATGAGCAACATCATTCGTCCGGTATGCATGAATATTCATTGTACCATTATTTTAAATCCCTTTTTTAAATCAAAAATCTTATAAAAACGTAATCATTGACTAAGAGTCGTTAGAACTCTAGAAATGTTCATCTGCTTATGCATGAAAATGACTGTTTACTTATATATCAAGTTTGACCTCATTAACTTTTGTATATTAGACACAAAGAGTTGACATCAAACATGATAATCAATTCAAACAAAACTTATATATTTAGAAGTTGCAACCTAATTTTACTTTAAATACGCACACTATCTAAAATTTTATATGAAATTAAAAACGCATTAATTATTTAAGCCCGATACAATGTGCTCTTTTGTCCCTCAGCACCCTGTTCCTTTTCTGTAGCCCCCTGTCCCTTTTCTGTAGCCTGCTGTCCCTTTTTGTAGCCCCTGTCCTATTTGAAACCTGGGTTAAACCCTACTCAATACATCTAAATTCATTAAATAAGACATACTAGGAGTGAAAGGGAAATGTTTGTTTTTTGTTAATGTAGCTAACTTTAATACTGACAATTAATTTGATATATACACAAACATGCATTATAATAGATATATGACGCTCAAATTAAGATCTCTAAAATAGGTACAGTATTTATTTATTGTAAACCTAATGTAGAATCATGATGTGATCAGTAAATGTTTACAAATCAAGAAAGTGAAAAAAAAACACATTAAGTAATTAAAGGCCACCGGCCCAAAATACGTGACGTATATATTAAAGCAATACTGTAAGAGTTGTTCCAAGAGAATGAACTCAAACATATATATCTACATTCTAAACATGATTATTTCCCTTTGTGTGTTAATTTTAAATGATGATGAAGACGCAAAGACAACTGACTTAGAGTACCAGTTTTATAAAAAAAGTATTTAAATCTTTACCAACAGAACACCAATTAAACAAGTAGTGTCTTCTTATCTTGTCGTAATTCCTATAAACATCTGAATTGAGACAAAATCGTAGGCTTAAGTTCATGTTAAAATTTACAAGACATTCACAATATGAACCGGGTTTCCTATCAAATAAGAATTGAGTTCAATGACATAATAGAGAGTTGAGCTAATTTAGCAATACTAAATACGTGTACAAAAAGATATAAGTGACTATTCAAATTTTTATTTGTATATGCAAATAAAGCAATCGCCAATTTCTTATGACGTTGTTTTGATGTAATCGATCAATATATATGAAGGTTTCACAATTTCAATAAATTAAATTACAACGAGTAGATTATGTATAAAAATGAGGCTTATTATGTTCAATTTATAGTTAGGTAGATTGCACCAATTTTCTTTGCCATGATTGGTTTGCTTGTTGTTTTCAAAAAAACAAAAACACAAACAATGAGTGCAAGTAGGTACCCTACAAAATGTCAGACCTTTGCTAATACATCAACCAAAATACAATTATGTAATGAGAAAAACAACCTTAACCTTCATCCCTTACGACTGAAAAGATTTCAACCCAGTTAACTTATGATTAACACTATGTACTTGTTAGATTAAATGAAGTTAATTCTAAATGAATATGACATTTCTTCAGGTCATCTAAGTGCAATGCAACCTCATTGGCTGATGAGGTGACATGGCGAAATCTGACACAATGAGTGTGTATCCTGGCAGTAGGCGGACCTTTTAACACCTGTGAAAGATGTAATTCTAATGATTAGGTCTAGAACTTAATGATTGATTATCTGCAATTCCATTGGCTTAAAATGTAGGTTGTATTTTAAGCATAGTTTGTTACAGTTAATATCTAATAAATATGACAAAACAAGAGATAAAACAATTGTGGAACCTCCTTTCTTTAAATCGTAATATAACAGTTTCTCTCACTGATTGTATGTCTCATTTTCTTAAGGCCACAGGGGACTTTACTATATGCCTCATACAGACACTAATAAAAAGTTCATCTTGATAACAATCCTTATTCAAGAAAAAGAAACTGCTAGCGTTGATTTTTAAACGCTCCAAGACACAACGTCTCAACACAAGAAAACTATGTTGATGACTTATCCGACTATCAGAATGGAGTAGAATTAAAAAAAACACAATAAGGTCATGTCATTATTCGGCTACAAACAACCAATTTACAATCTTCCACATGCTATGACTTTTCTAATATTTACACTTTGAACTGGCAATGTGTATGCAACTCAGTGTAATACTATCAAAACAGGTCATGTTTCTTCTCTTTCATTCAAATGTGATCAAATGTTGATATGTATGCACAAGCACTATCTTTTTCTGTTTTATTCTTGGTTATAGAGGGCTGTTAACGTCGGTCTTGAACGTATTTGAGTTACATTTTTGCCAAAAGAGAGTAAAACATGCTTATGGTCAATTTCAGGCCAATGCAACACATTCTTAAGGAGTCTGTTCAATTCTATAACAAGATTTAGAAATGGTGGCCTATAAAGTGCCGCATATCATTCTAAAAGAAACATGTATTAATTAGTTGTTGATTTATGCAACCCATTTCTTCCGACATACATAAATTGAAACATACATCTGCAGACTATTCTGAGAGTAATGTATTAATTTATAAGATTCACTTGAAATGATATAGCGTGGGGTGTGAATGTATCATGGTCCCTTAATACCATTCTATCACCTCCTATAGAAAATCAAAGCACTTTAAGCGTTGAATGGCTTTCGCCCTGCAACGCTTTAAGAGTAAAGTCATTAAAACCTAATTATTAACATACACATCTAAAGATAGAATATGCTCGCTCATAATTCTTTTCGCCAAAACTTCTAGATTTTAATATTGATTTTCAATGGGATCATGAAGTATAACTCAATTGAAATGTGGAATACACCAAATAGATAAAGGTATGGAGTAATTCTCAATATCTTATAAAACATTATCTGGAGCTTTGGTTTCATAACCAATGCAATGCCACAGATAAAGCATTAAGGATTTTTCTGTAAAATCTACTCTTCATTTCAAACTTGACTTAGGCGTATTTAATTTACTATCAGGGTATGCCAGCTTAACAAAATATATCCCAACAAAATACATTGGGCATACTTATTAGGTTTATGTTTAAGGTTTCTTTCTATAACGCCAAACACCACTGGATCGAATCACCCCCATACCATTTATTCCCTGCATATTTGATGTACATGTATCTTAATAATGTCCTCAAAAATGTCACTTGTGGACAAAATGAAAAGTTATATCAGTTTTTATTTTAATAAGCATATGCATTATGCTACATGCTGAAGATATTGGATTGAAATTTCTGAGATAAACTGAAAAAAACTAACAATCTCAATAAAAACATGTTAAGCAATCGTCGATTCAGGCAATTTAAAACAAAAAATATACTTATGAATGAACTCTAGGATAAAATTAAGTATTATGATTTCATTTAAATCATTTTATATTGATATTTTACGCCTAAGTAGCATTTTATTGCATCATAATACGATCAATATTTTTTAACTTTTTATCTCAAGGGAATAAACCTGTCCGAATGCGATGACATTCTATTCTTAACTACAATGTAAGCGTAAATATTATCGGTCTTCGACCAAAACAAAATCTAAACACATTATAATACATGTTATATAATACATGTATTTATTTGATATAGTACGCGTTCATTTTGAAACGATATTGCGTTCTGTAACTCGCCAATATTAAAATAATTGCTTTTTGTACCATTTCAATTGTGTTATATTACGCTAAACGCAGCTTACTCGAACTATATTAACTGCATATTATAGATTGAAGACTCATTACAGCGCTATTAATAGCAAGCTAAATAATATGCAGAACGCAGTCCGTAGCTATTAGAGCAGATTGCTTACTAGGTATTTTCAATTAGCGCCAAACATCGACCCATATAATGAGAGCTTCGAATTTTATGGGCCAATTTGTGCTCTATCTCGGTATTTTCGATTTAAAAATTAATGTAAATTAGGTCGGTTACCACCGCAGTTCTAACCGCGGGCTTAAACGCCCATGCGCGCATTAATTCGCCAAAAGATAAACATGTTATGTCGAGCTGCCGATGCGATTTCCGAGATACGGTTATAAATGTCTGCAGGCATAGCGGCCTACAGCCTAACACAATCAATACTATTTCCATTATCTTATTTTGGAAGTCTCAGAGAAGCACTTGAGAAACCGTTTGATATAAACTTGCAACAAGAGCAGAGTATGTCTACGTAACAGCATGTTTCACAGAAAATGGAAACTTGAATCACTGTTTATTTCATATTTGAAATACTCTTTGATTTTGCGTCTCCTAGTCCTTAAAAGCCTGTCACATGAATGTTGTTTTGTTCTCTTATTAGGTAAATACACATTGGGCTGGTTAAAGTGTGTGGGGTCCGCTTCGCTTGCTTTAACGAGCCCTTTTGCGTTCATATCCCCGATAATGACATCAATCCCGCAATTCATTACTTATATTTACACCAATAGCTCATTATGTCATTCAAAAATTGTTAAAAAAAACTATATTTCATTTATAAAACAGTAATTCTTTTTCAACTGTTCTGCAAATACAATGAGCCGACAGTAACCGGAAACAGTTTTTCAAATGACGTCACATTAACGCGGGGACTAATCCATCCCTTCAAATCACTTTTAAACGTGAAATTGAAACACTAATAACAACAACGAATTTTAACAATCATAAATTTACCCTATCTTACATGTTGATTTAAGGTTTTCGGGGCCTACTGACACAATACAAGCAATAACGAGAAATATAATTTTCAATGAACATATATTGTTATTCGATGACTCACGATCCGAACAGATCCGAAGATGTTGCGTTCATCGGATGATAATTGCAATTGCCGGAAAGTAGTTCATTAAAGGAATGGAAGTTGAGGTGTAAATATTGAAGGATTAATCACATTTTCTCGTCTGCTCAAGATGTACGAATGCATGAGTGCACGTTTTCAAAAATAATCAGAAGTAGCACGACATGAGCAAGTAAATACTGTAATCACTCATGAAACATACATTCAATAAAAGGCGTCAAGTTAAACGAGTTATTGAGGTTAAGGAAAATACACTTACATTTGTGTTTAGGTCGCTGTTACAGTTAAAATATGAAAATAAGTGGTTGTAGTATCAATGTAAAGCAAGAAGAAAAAAATAAACACAATTAATACCTTTAAAGGCATTAACTTTTAATTTTAACAACAAGCATCAAAAGAACTCGTTAACATTTCATACTTATGCAATGTGAAGCAATGATACATCATCATTAACGATGAACATTACAGCTCTATCGTTATTGTGTACAAGAGTCCATCAGTTCTGTAACAAGCCAAAGAAATGGCCGACTGTATCCTCCGCTTTCAATTCCGTGTCAGCCAATTATAGCCTGAAACGTTTTGCCAGACTGTCCGATATTTCAGTTAAAGTGTTATTTGTTAGCATTTGCCGCACCAAGTGCAATGCAGGTAGTCATTCTCAATCAAAAGTTTTAAACTTTAAAGTTAAAACATGACAAACTAAAAATTTGGGATTTATGCCAGCACATGATTGAGCTGAAATAAAGAAGTGTTAGATAAACATTTGAAGTTCAGAAAAACAAAGTTATTTGCATTTAAAAAAATTACAACTGACAACGACGACCCTCTTTTTAACCTGAATACCAGAGCAATAGTTTCAGATCATATGTCGACATACTTAACATAAAATAACCTTTCTTAAGTGTGCCATTGATTAGTATATAGTTAATACACCTTTTTGAGGTCGTTACCATCTGCAAAGGCCCGAAAATGGTTTACAGCGCGAGTGCGATGCATTAAATACACACCATGAGTAACTTTTATGTAAAAAATGCTGTTAAATGTCACAAAAATGCAAAAACATTTAGTTCAAAATAACCTCTCCACAGGTACGTGTGTGACGTCATGAGCGATGTCATTGAAAAGGTTTTAGATAAAGCTCGATTAGGGCCCCAACATAACTCGACAGCTGCATTCTTGTTTCGATGCTATTTTTTTCAGTGTTCAGTCGATTTGAAAGTGTTTTTTTTTAGGAATTGACTGGATTACTTGGATTATTTACACAAAATATTTGTATTTTTTTGTTCATTGCATACGACGTAATAGAATCATGTCCATTTAAGTCGTTTGTTCTGAATAAAATCGACAAAAAAACTAGAGTTGGGAAGAGTTAAACGTTTTAGACTTAATTTAGTGCTTTTAAAGCAAACAAATAGTCAAAACAACTGCAGAAAGTACTATCTATTAAGTCACCTCGGCTTGCCAGGAAAAGACGACTCAGAAGAAAATATATATTAAGTTTAATGTTGTTTATTTCATCTCTTTAATATCTGAAATATTATTTTGTGCAAAGGTTTGCATAGTTATGATGCGGGCCCTGATAGCGCATATGTAGAACAAAAAAGCCGGTCATTAACGGCACGTGAATTTACTGAATAATGCACGTTTTTTACCGATAACGCCCAGGTTTTTAAGATTAAACGCACCGCGATAACGGACCGTAAACACACATTTTATGCAATAATCATAACTTATTTGATCAAAGAAAATACTTTATTTACCGTTCACTGCTTCTTTTTTACATCCGTATAACTCTCAATGGTCAAACGGTATGATTTAATATATCAAAACTTAAATTGAAATTGAATATCGTTCTATTAACTCAACTATTGAACTAACTGAGTGCCATTTTTCTTGCGTAGTTCCATGATACGAACATAACAAAATTTCGGCAAAAATAAATATCGTCATATGATATGACATACATAACGCCTTATATCAGTTTCTCTTTCAACGTATATAAAGTGTATTTTAAATACAATATTGTACTGATCACAACAACACTCAGAAACAAATCATTAAAATCGATCAATCTGCAAGCATTTTAAAATGAATTAAATCGATCAATCTGCAAGCGTTTACATTAATAAATGCTCTGGATTGTCGCACCATTATGCCATTTATGGATTTGGGACCGATTTTAGGTATCGGCAGACTAGTTGCCTCTTTATTCCTTGCCAAGCAGTGGTAAATGCAACGAAACGATTCTACGCCTTATTACTGGTCCCGATATTTATGATATCAGAAACCATTTAAAGCCAAAACTTGATATCAGACGCTCTACCAATAATTTGGCTAAATGTTTCTTCAGAAAGAAACACTGAAAATGCAATAAAAATATACAATGAGGCATGAAAAGATGGACAGTTTCTGTTATGAGATTTACCTACATACATGTATTATTGAAAATTAACAGATTTACAGTTTGTTAGTAGCTGGCTTATCAATGATAAAAATTTACTCCATTTGGGCAGGACTGAGCTTGTAGTGTTCGGTTTATGACAAAAGCTCTAAGCAAACAGTCAATTGAATATATATTGTAGTGGTATGCCTATACAATAAATATCGTCTCTGAAGTATCTCGGTGCAACTTGAGATAGCATTTAACAAGTGAATGTATGGGAGTATGGAAACATCTGTTAATAATGCTAAAATATATTTCTCTAAAGAGAAAGCAAATATTTGTCTAGTCATACCATGAAGTAACTTTTTACATTGCTTAAACAGTGCCCCTTTGATTTTGCCTGTTCATTGGGTTCTATAGTTTGACCAAGAAAACTAAAAAAAAGAACAAACTGCAAACTAAGCGGAATAAATTGCTTTGATTCGTCTTAGATGTTAAACCAAAATCGATAGGTGGGTGTATGGAATATTTCATTTTTTTATTACATTTTGCGATATATTTATAATACAAAAAGTAACCATAACATAATAAAACATATGAACTGTGATAAAACATGTTTGCGCGCGCGTGTGTGTGTGTGTTTGTGTGTGTGTGTTAATTATGTTACATTTATTCAAAATACGTAAGATCATGCCATGTTGATACATGTGATACATGTGCAGTTTATGCCCAGAAAAATATATCTAATACCTATTTATGCCAATACTGAAAATTGCGAATGGTGGCATAACAGGGAAACATAAAAATGTGTACATGATTAAAAGTTTATACGATGGCCTTTCAATATCATTTTTTGCATTTGTAAATAACGTCCATTATTGGCATTGGAATTTTAACTAAATTATTGTCACCCTATTTTGTTTCTCATTTATTTGACAGCAACAAGAAAGGAAGAAAACTTAAATAATTTAAATCAGTTAATGTCTATTCGATTACATACTTTATTGCATGAAATAATACACTGTTAATAGCACAAAACAGATTTGTCATATTTGTGTATTGAAAGCCAAGGGCAAAACTATGGTTTAAAGTGTGTTTGTATTTTGACATACGTAAAGGAAATAATAAATGGCAGTTGCAACACATTGACGTTTGTTTGAACAGTTATTCAGCTGAAAATATGTTCTATTTGCCAAATTGATTTAATTTATTTTCAAAAGAATTATTTTATGAAACGTTTTTCCAATATTGGAGGAATAAGGGTTATCTTTTTAATGTTTCAAACACTTTAAAAATCAAATAACCATACCACGATGAAACAGCTATATTTTTATTATGACGCACATGCATTACTTTCACATACAGGACGGATCACCCACGTATATTTTATTGTTGACATTTGGGTTACAGAAAGAATGTTAGGCGACCATTTTAAAACGTTGACATGTGGACCATTGTATAATATTTTAATCAGTTGATTTAGCATGTCACAAGTTTTCCACATGCAGAGAATTTAATTAAACAAAGTAAAGTCTCTCGGTTAACGGCTCCGTTTATCAGTGATTTCATTTATCAAGCTATCGTTTTAAGTATGGTATTTTGAAATCTTTATCTTATATACGATCTGTTTTGTAGTGCATTTATCTTTTCAAACCATCAAACTTCAACCTCTTTCTTCACATTTGTATATATATATATATTTAAAGCTGATGTATGTATGCTAAAACAATGTTGGTGACATCCAGTCTAGGCCAGGTAAATGTTATTATACAGTTGACGTTTTACTTTATCGTAATTTGTGGAATAGATATTGTCATTTCAAAATCGTAAAACTCTATAGTATGATCCAGATGACTCAAACGTAAAGTTGTATTTTGAGGAGTGTAGTTTGCGCTAAGATTAACAAGTGGACAAGTTCAACATTATTTTCCCACATTCAAAAAACATCAATATCCATACTGATACACAATTTTGGAGAATACTCGAATAGTATAGCACGGAACAGTTTTAAGAAAAATAGGTTTTTGTTAGAATTTTTCTTCCATGTTTGACTGCAAAGTAAAACTCATTATATAGGCCAAACATACTTAAGATCATACCTATAACATTTATATGTTTGCTAAACTTAAAATACGGGACATGAATAAGTTTCTATTTATGTTATAATTTGCTCAACTCATAATACAGGCCATAATTAGGTTCCTATAAGGTTTATAAGTTTGCTGAACTTATTTTACAGGCCACACCTAAGTAATGCACTGGCTCACGTTCAATATCAATAGTATCTTATACCAGGGTTACATTATGACTCTGTACTAGGCCCAAAACCATTATACGACTGATACTCCTACTATGACCGACACCAATTGATAGTTTGAAGCAATCGTAAAAAAACAGTATATTTTTATGAAAAACGCTGGCATTGTTTACAAAAATCGGCATTTTGGAACAAATCATTGTCTTTATATAGTGGTCAAGCTAATAATTGTTACGTGTTTTTCGTGGAGATAACCTTAAACCAATAAGGGAATGGTAAGTTGATATATTACGTGTGTTACCCCTTTTACAGCATCAGCGTAAAAATATGACTTAAAAAATAATATTGAACATATGTTTTTATATAATTTGGCAGATGAATGTGTGTATAATAATGGTAGACTAATCTCCGGTGAGCATTTATCATAATTAAAACAAACTACTGCCTAATAAGAAAAATCTGCTGACAATGTTTTTGTTGTATTTTAGGCTACTAAATAACTTACTTCATTCTATAAAAAAATACTGATTTATACTAACAGAGATGAAAATCGACATAGCAAGCCGATATTAAACAACATCAGCCATGCATTTCAACCAAGGCATGATGTCCCAATTTGATAAGCTTTTGTCTATGTAGACGGTGGTAAACATACAAAACTATATCAGTGAAACCCGGCATTGTGTCAGAAAATGGAAAAAAAATATTTTTATGGTTGGGAAGTTGATGGAAGAAAGGTAATTAATTTCATTATATTTTTTCATATTTATATTAGCTTACAGTTAAAAATGGTACTGATACTCCGCTTAAACTTGATGAAAGGCGTAAACACTGCGAAAACAATGTGTGTAACATGATTTAGTCCTTTTTGGAACACATAGACATTTAAGAATCTTTCATATCATTTTGACGTAAACAATGATTTCTTTTAATATTGAATGTGTTACAATTGAGGTTTTGACCCGCTCCAACTTTGAATTAGACAAATGGATTGCTATTTTAAATTTGGAGTCCTAAATATAATGCTCTATTTTACACTGAAATCTGAAATACTATAAGGTTTAAATATTGAACAAAACCTTTCAAATTGAGCTTCGATACCTAACGTCCGGTAAGCTATTTAAATGTTTTTTTATGCAAGGTGCCTAAGTAAAGCAGCGTATTTATTATTCATTTGCAGAAGAGTAAACGCATTGTTTATGTTTTATAGAAAGAACAAATCACCCTCTGCGGTAATTACTAACACGATAACTTACATAAGTACTAAAATGGTATCTCACCTTTTTTCGAAGTAAAAGGTCGGGATTTTTATAGCCTTGGAAGCGGTTTTAGCTTAGGCGGCATCGGCGGCATTGTCGATTAAAACCTTTAACTTAGTTATAACATTTAAACACAGCTATATGCTTAGTCCAAGTTGAGATTGAGATCTTAGATGTCAACGCAGTGCATCGACTCTATACATTATATGGGTATGCACGATATACCGCGACAGTACATACACTGGTGTTATATTCTATACCAGTATAAACTGTGCACAGTATATGCTCTATTCATTCTTAGAGGTGTTGAAGCAGTGCTTCAACACCCCTGTTACTATACAATGTATACAGCCAGAGATTTTGAAGATTTACTTCAACTACTCTGTTATAGTCTATATACATTGTGGAAGCGTGCACTATACTCTATTCATTCTCAGAGGTGTTGAAGCAGTGCTTCAACACCTCTGTTATCTATGCAATGTATACAGCCAGAGATTTTGAAGATTTACTTCAACTCCTCTGTTATAGTCTATATACATTGTGGAAGCGTGCACTATACTCTATTCATTCTCAGAGGTGTTGAAGCAGTGCTTCAACACCTCTGTTCTCTATATATATGCAATGCATACAGCCAGAGATTTTGAAACTTTACTTAAACTCCTCTGTTTTAGTCTATATACATTGTGGAAGCGTGGACTATTCTCTACCTCTAGATTTGAACCTCTGTTATAGTCTATATACATTGTGGTGACGTGCACTATTTTCTATTTGAATAGAGAGGTGTTGCTCTATAAAAATATGAAAATTTCTGCATTTTGCCAATAACTTTGTCAAATTTCGCAATAAAATTACCAGAATTACTGTTTTTAAATATATTTTATATTACAGTATAATAGACTTTAAGTAAAGAAACTACATACTTATGTGAAATGTTGTTTTGGGGCACAATGTTTGACAAATGAAATGAAATTTTTTGAAATTTGGTCACCTAGGTGTCAAAGAATTTTAAGTTTTTATATTGCAGATATTTACCAGTCGCGCAAAATGCACAATTGCAAACAACATGCAAAAGCACTTTGTAACCAATATAATGAGACAGGCACTTTGGTTTGCCAAGCCTTGCCTTGCAAACGTCTACATAAGTCTAAAATGTCTGTCCGTGAAGCTGCATATAACACTATTACGCGGATGAATCCACATGATTCTGATAAAAACATTAAAAAAATCAGCCAAAGTTGCAGTATGCGTACTTGACTACATGATCCTACTGTCATTTTTATTTTCCAGTACAAAATAAAGCATCTCAGAACGCCCAGAATGCACCATAATTTTCAAAATATTCTGACGGGGGCATGCCCCGAGACCCACCTAGCAATTATGAATCCACATATAAAGGGCTAGCTAAGCCCCTTACTTCTTTATGCAAAACAAGACTACATGCTCATCTTTTCTTTATCTATTCTGCCTGTTAATTTGCTTGTAAGCTTATGTTAATCAACAATATAATAACATCAGCTGGGCCAAAATACAAAAGTCTTCTTATGTTGCGTAAAAATTTGAAAAATTCCGTCATTGTTAAATTTCTGTGAATGTTTATCATTCTTTTGCAAAGAGGTATGCAATTATGATTGCCAGGTTTATATAAAAATACGATATCAGGAATGGTCTGAAACAGCCCTAAAACACACAAAAGCCTTAAATGAAACAAACATAATATTAAAGAGAATTGGAGTACTGTCTATAAAACATACACATATGTAGTAATTTTCCTTAAAACACAATCTATAAACAGTTTTTGCCAATGTCTCTTATAAAAAAAGCTACAACAAAAATATTGCTGGAAATACGCCCGTTTTCTTTGAAAAAGCGGAACTTGTAATTCAATGTGCTAGTAGAAGGTAAATTGTTGTAGCATTATTATACACAGTTGGAAATACCATTTTCAATAATTGTTTTCATTATTAATGCTGCACTCTCACAGATATATGAATTTTTATTATTTTTAACTCGGAATGAAAAACTTTTGTGCACATGTCTGATAACAGTTATATGAGACTGCATACAAAATCACAGTTTTCCCTATTACCATTTGAAAATCTATGTTTAATGGTTAATAATGCTTGAGGAGAAATGACATTTTTGGCAGTTTTTCAGACAAATGAGTTCTGTTTCATTGAGAGCTATCTTTTATGACTGGATTGAAGGCATTCATGCAAAAATCAGCCTATTTTAATTAAATTTTTCAAAGCAAAAGCGAAAACTCTTAATCAGTGACAGTGCAGCTTTAACATCCTTTTAGATTTAATCACGACTATGATTTCAAAATTATCAAAAATACATGATACTAGATGTATACTGTCTTGTTTGGAATTCTTGCCCTAATTCAGGATTGGTTCAATCATAGCATTATTATTTGAACTGCCTCTAGGTTGAAGTGTGATAAAATTCATAAGATGTCAAATACATAATTATATAAGATTCACAATTCTTTGAAGGAATGAACTCCTGCTTACATGTCATATGACAAATTATGGACAAATACAGAACCTAGTCCTAATAGTTTTTCTCCAGATTTATCAAAGGGGTCACTCTTATCAAAGATCTAGTATAAATTAAATAATAATTTCTTTAGTTTAACAATGTTATTAAATCTTGAAAGGCCATAGGCAGGTAGTTCTGACATTCATACCCTTCAAAAACTTTGACAAGAGGCATCTCTATCAAATATAAATATAAATTACTGGTGTAAATGGGTAGTGGGTAATGCACATGTCAATTGTAACCACCACCACCTCCGTCCGGGGGTATACTGGGTGTGAATGCGGTGGTTTTTTCTTACCTAGGGTCTGTTGGGTGCAGGGGAATTTAGCAGGGATTTTACCATCAGTTCAGGGAATTTTACCTGGGGTAGGCTGGACCGAAAGTCAAAAGTCCCCGTTATTCCCCGGACCTGGGGGGCGGGGGTGTGGTTACAATTGACTGGTGCATTATGCAATTCATTTTGTTGTCCACTCTTTTGTTTTTCTTTGATAATTCATTGCACACAACTATAGATCAGGATCTCAAATACCATATATGTTGAAAATTGACAACCTTTGACATCAATGTTTTAGTTAGAGTTATGAATAATGAGCGTTCATTCATTGCTTTTTTATCAAATCACAATCATAGGTGTTAGCAAAGCACACCACTTTGTGCAGTAATGTTTTATGCTGTGGCTCCTCTTATCAACCAAGCACTTGGATAACCATTTCCCTAGTTTCCTCCCGGTCTGGTCACCTGTTTGAAAATTAAAACATTGATAATATATATTATTGACAAAACTTGAAAGTATCCAGAATTGTACACTATGTTTATACATTTGCTGAATTAAATGAATAAGCTAAGGAAATGTACATTAAAAACAAAAGGGCCAGCATGGCCCTTAATTGATCACCTGATTAAAATGACCAACGAGTCAGTGGTAACAACTGGTTATGAAAGGTGTTGCTATTTGTTTAGCAGGTTTGTGATTGCTGTGTTATTTGATGGTTGATAAGGACTCTTCAAAGAAGGCTGCTCTTTGTTAACAGAAATGAGAAGTATGGTAAGCTGGTTGTTCCCATGGTCAATGGATGTTATGGTAATGAACCTGAAAGTTGCTATGGAAGTCAATGATTACTAAGGAAGTAATTGGTTGCTATGGATGTTGGCTGTTGCTCAGGAAAAAAGTGGTTGCTAAATAAGGCATTGGTGCCTATAAAGGTAGTTAATGGATGCGTTGGAAGGAATTGGATGCTAAGGAAGTCATTGGTTGAATGGGAATTCATTTGTTGCTATGGATGAAGGTAGTTGCTAAGGCAATCATTGGTTGATAAAGAAGCCATGGATTGTTTAGGAAGTCATCATTTTTATGGAAGTCATTGGCTGCTGTTAATGAGGTATTTGATAAGGAAGTCCTTGGTTGCTTATGAAGTGATTGTTAAGGAATACATTGTGAGTTTGGATTGTAGTCACTAAGTCAGACAAGTGGGTTCCTTAAGGGTACTACAAGGTCTACGATTTCCTCAACAAGGCCAAACCTTGCTTAACATCGTGCCAAAAGGTGATTATTATATTGTTGTAACAACTTGTTTCATAATCTTTGAAACTAAATAACTTTTAGTTTAGACATCAGTTTCTAAGGAATTCATACGTTACTGCAGAAGTCGTAATGAAGAATACCGGATTACAAAATCAAAGTGGAAATTGGAATTATTTGAGAATCACTTTATTTGTGGGTGATCACTTAAATATTCATTGAGTTGAAAAGAAATTACCATATGATTTATTGCATATGTTTAACCGCTGTTGCACAATCATCATTTCCAAGTGACTGTCTCCAAGTCCAGTACTAGCTTACAAAATCCCTTTCTAGGTAGTCAAAGACTTCATCTGATGCATCTTAAAAAGAAAGAATTCAACACAATCATGAACACAATAACTGCAAATAATGTGCGGTATGCTTTTAACATGATTCAAATGCAAAACATCTTAGCAATTATTTCTAAAGCGATCAAAATGTCCTACATGGGATTTATTCTCTTATGAAAAAGTGATGTTTATGTACAAGCCAAATAAACTAGAAATGTGTCAAGTGGACATTTATAAGTCTTGTGTTGCTTGGTGATCTAGAAATTCAGACTTTACGGATTACACCGGTAATAGGTAACCACCGGTATTTTGTACGTTGGGGATATATAAAAATCTGCGATCTAATTTTTGTCAGCAGTCTTATATATCTGGTTTAAATGGATTTTCGCAAAAAGTACATTCCAAGACAAATCATAAAAAAAGTTGCCAAAATGTTCAATCTGTGAGAGTGCAGCTTTAAGAAAATGATGTTTTATGCATTATTCTTCCAACTGTTAGTAGCACTTTTAGGCATAAAACATTTTTTTAACGGAATATGTAAATCTGCGATCTGATCTTTTGTCAGCAGGCTTATATCACTTATCTACATATATTTACACAGAAACTGGCTCATTCCAAGACAAAACAAAAATAAAATATAAAACAAAGTTGTCAAAATATGTGAGAGTGCAGCTTTAAGGAGTACTTCATTTTGTTAATAAAATATACTCGTTAAACTGTCAATCATTTACGTATCTACATAAATTCAATTACCTTTCGAACTAGAAAGTGTTATATTTTCAAAGAAAATAGCCATATGTATATTAAAATATTCAGAACAGCTAGATGGTTTTAAGTTCACCATTTTTACAATTGTCAGGCAAATCAATGCAAGATATACATAATTCTTCTTTTTAACAAAAAGCGATGTTTCTTAGCATTTTTTTTGTATGGCAACTAATTTTTTGTTTGCCTTTAATCTTCCTATTTATAATACTATTAATTGTAAAAATGCAACAGTCAAGCAGTGAATGGAAGAATGTAAATCTGCTTTGACTTTTACCTTATTGCTAGCTCATTCTTCAAAATATACGGCATTTTTAAAATTTCTTAAAAATAGACGTTTTTTTCAGAGTTATTTGTAACACAGAGCTATGGCCTTTGTCATTTGTTTACATATATTGTACACATAGTTTAGTTTCTTCTCTTTTTTTTAGACTTCTGGGAGGGGTTTGATGAACCTTTTAAATGTAAGCATGTAAGCTTGTTCGGCGAAGTAACTGTTCAAATAAGTATGGTCCTTTGAATATCAACATATAGTGCACATGTATAGCGATTATATCCAGCGTGAACTCCCAAAAACTGCTGAATGAATTTCAATGAAACATTCAAATGAATGATAAGAACCTAGCTTAGTTGGTTCTTAAAAGCGGAATGTTCCACTCGGGTATGATACAGAATAATAGCCCTGTGATTTTCACATAAAGTGCACATAGATATTCCTGTCTGCATGTGATTTCCAGCCACCATTATAAGTTACTTAACATACAATTAATGAGTAGATGCGCGCTACGTACTCGCTATCAAGATGGTAAACTTGAGGCCGTATTTTGCCCGCTATTTTGATGAGTGAACTACTTCCACGAGTCAATCTGCACCTTCTTGATACCATACAAAAATCACATTGCCATGTGTAGGTGTTGTATGTAACATAATTTATTTTCCAACAACTTCAATATGTCGAATGTTGATCATATTCAATATTGCCCTAATGATATTATTGATTTGTTCACATAAGTTGACCATCAATATGTTTTTAAATATTTCCCTCTGTTCTGTTTTTCTAAGCCTCATTTTTTCTCAGCAACTTCTGGCCAGACATCACTGTCAGTTGATACATTTGTGAAGTTCGTGTAATGTTGGCAAACGGGAGGGGGAATATTTTTCTATTTTTAGATGCGGATATTTTGAGTGAGTAAATAGTGCTATTTTTTATTTTCACATAGATCTAAACGATAACTTATTATTGGCACAACTATTTGAAATAATTTTAATAAGAACGGAATAAGTACCCGCGTGACAAGTACAGCCTAATTTACTCCGTTTGGAAACGATAGCTGTCAGGAGACCAATGCAGTAACGTATCTAAATCTCGTTTTCTACTTCCAACCCTTTGTTTTTGAAATAACACTGCCGTGTTCAAATGTTTCCCGCCCTGATTTTGGTTTAGGCAATGTCAAATTGAAGGTACCATATACATTTGCAGGTATATACATAAAAAAACAATGACTTCTTTCTTTTAAATGATATAGTTTTAGACTTAAATAATGTGTTCTTTAAACTAATCACGTCTAGAACAGCAGTTTTTTCTGCATTATTTAGATTTAAATAAATGTGTTATTTATGGTAACATACCCTTCCGATGAAAAGTACAATATAGCATAAATTTGACGAAAACTAGTAGTGACTTATTTCAATATATTTTGTGTTGATGTATATGGAGGTTAATGGGTGTTTTCTGTTTCGAAGGTTTCCATACAGGACCATCAATTTCTTCAACAACAAAAGGAATATGGGTGTGGTGCAAAATGCACCCAACACAAGAGGATACAGTCTTAGTGCTGTTAGACACAGAGGGTCTTGGTGATGTGGATAAGGTATATGAATCTGAGTTTTTCTTCTCTAACGTATTGAGTCACATAAAACAAAACTGAATAGTTTAATTATGATATAAAATAGCTCTTATGATAGTAAGACTGGTGAAAGTTACGTATTTGTAGCAAATAAGCTGTTCTGGCACACATATTTTGTTAAAAAGGTTTTAAGAAAGATATTTTGAAATATTTAAGAATTGAAACTTTTTTGAGCATGGATCTAAAACTCAAGACGTCAGTGAATAGGGCGCCGGTTTACATTTTTTTCATTCTGAATCAGGATGTAAATGAATACAAGTCTAAATTTAATGCTGAATCATATTCTTTATGTTGAATTTTGTACAAATATACAATTTTAATGTTGTTGTTTTTTCAAAATGTTTAAATGACCTTCATTATAGATACAGAAGTATTTTTACATTAACTTCGATTGCAACTGTTCTGAATAAAATGGATCATAAGAATGCTCTATAGAGAAGAATCAGCTAGGGACAGCGCGAAGAAGAGCACAATCAATCGCACAAACCTCGAAAATAAATTAGTTGATTTGATAAGTATTAAACGGGGATTATTCAACGTAATGACAAACACTCGAAAATAGGTGTGGTATTTCATCACTTGCTCAACTGGTTTTAAATAATATATAATACAACTGCCATCCGCGTTTCCATATGCATGAGTTTACATGAATTATGTGGATACCTAGCTAGTGGCCTTTCGTCTCCATGTATTTTAAAAACATGCACGTGCCTACTTAATAATTGACGCTTGTATGAAACTCTAAATATGATATGCTGCGCTGAAATAAGCAGGTTACAGGTTATGTTTCAATCTGTGCCATGTTTGAAAAGATATTAAGGATGACAGTTCAGTCAAATGCCAATGCTCTATTATATGGAATGTATCGTATGATAGGTAAATGCATAAGTGTTCGTCTATAACAAAACGCTAAATAGATATTCTTGAACAAGTCAGGCATAAACAGAGATGCATCGAACCCTATTTTATACCAAATTATCGAAATAATAAATAAATATATCGCAAATTGTTCTTTATAATTATCGTTATTTAGTATATACACTATCGGCTTGAGTTAGTGAAATAACCCAGGCAATTTAACTTTCCCCATGTTTTGCGCTGGTTCCAGCTTTCATGAACATCAGATCTTTGTAAATTGTGTGTACCCTGACCTTTCCACCAATATAGTTTTATACAATATATGTACTCTATGGTTTTCCGAATACACCATTCGAAAAATCGATAAATGCGAGTAAAATGTGCACATTTTAAATTTGGAAACTTGCTATCAAATCATGTTTAATTTAGTAAAACTACATTGTAGATTATGATTTCAAACATTATTATGTCGTAAATTTTATTCGTTTCATGTTGGAACTAAAAAATATCCATAACAACAAGGAGTGTATCGATTGAATAGAAATTAAAAATATGGTTTCGGATGGTATATACATACAACTCTTATGCCATATTTACAGTATTTTAGCAGCTATGTTTAATTACGGCATTGAAAGAGTCCATGATATTTATGCGAATTTAAAATGTATGTCCTATTGATTTCAGGATGATGAAGACCGTGACCTGACGATTTTCACACTTGTCACACTCCTAAGCAGTATTCTTATTTACAACATGGAAGGTGTGTTTGACCAAACTTCCCTGAAAAACTTGCAGTATCCTTTTTGTTCGTTTATACGATAAATACCATACGGTTTAATTTAATTGGGATACTAAACTGTTATTTTCAATCGCCTGATGCATTATATGTCCGCACTTTTCTTCCAGAAAATGTCACGTGATATACCGTAGAAAGATAACCACCAGCAAAACGTAGTATTGTTGTTGACAAACCTGTTTAGGATTTCCAACTTTCGTTATGGTAACATTTACAATTTCTCCGTACAAATTATATTGTACAATTACAAGGCGTTAATGATAATCTTCTTTTAAAAGTTCCAAATTGAAGTATTTTAACTATTTCTGTTGGATATAGAATCCGATGATATAACAAATTTCCATGACATAGATATCTGTTTAAAGTCGCATATGTCTGTTCACCATAGTTTGTAGAACTAATTGTTATGATTTTAAAGGTATGCCAAACGTTCGTACCTTTTGCGAGATTTGTACGTACAGTGAAGTCGCTTTAAGTAGTCCGTCTTCCGACTTAGTTATCGATGATTACCTTAACCGTTATTGAGAAGTGCGGTTAGATGTCACTGGTCCAAAAAAGTTGTATCATCTAAACTTGATAGTATATAATTATAAACATATCATGAGTTTTCTGTAAGCACATATATATTAACTCTAAATTTATCTATATCAGTTAAATGTAAACCGTTTATTTTTGCTTGCTTTGCTCGGACTGTCACTCTTTTTTCCTGGACATATACCATAAAACGCGCCTTATAAATGTATCTTTATGGTGTGCAAAATGTGTCTACGCATTCATTATCCACTTCCACAAGTAAAAAAAAAGCCAATAAAAAATAATTACATTTGATTCAACAAGTTATAGAAGTTGTCCCGTCCAAAACAAAATGTTTTTGGATAAATGATAGATGACTTTTTATTAAGATAATACAATGGAATCTGAAGGGAGAAGACACGCAAAATATGTGACGATATATCTGTGTATGTGCTGTTGTTATGGTGTTCTCTTCTTTTTGTTGACTGCTGAATTTGTTCGTTGTTTTTAAAGAGAATTCTTGATCGGATACGTATTAATTTGAAGTTTACCGACATAAAGCATATTAACTACAACATGATGCGAGCATAGCTATGTGCATGCGTGTGAAATACTAAAATTTGAAATCCTAAATAACATTCAGATTGGTTTCAGAAATGTCAAAGAACATTACGTTTAATGGAAAATGCAATGATCGAAATTCACACATGGTTTTGCCATCATTTGCCCTGGTTCTGCGAAATTTTACAAAGAAATTGGCAACGAAAGACGGTCCAACAATCACAGCTGATGAATACCTGAAAATTGCATTAGAAAACAAAGCAGAGAAAAGGGAAACATACAACAAGACAAGAGAAAGTATCAAAGATTGTTTTCAAACACGTAGATGCTTTGCATTGCCACCTCCTGGCGACGTTGACCTTATTGAAAACCTGGAAAACACTCCACTCTCTGGAACATGCTCACGGTTCCAAACAACAATCCGTCAGTTGGTTGAATACGTTCACAATGAACAACCAAAACGGCATGTGGCTAGTAAGCCCATAAATGGTTCAGGTGAGGTATCGTACTCATTAGCTACAAACAGGATTAAACAAGAAGTAATCATTTAACACCCGAACTAAATGTTGTGATTTTCGTGGCTGTAAATAACCTTAAAGCAATGATTCAGAATCACAGGTTTATTGAATTAATGGTAGAAACAGTTATATCTAAATCGCTACTAATTCAGAACTTACCTTTCAAATCAGATAAATTCAACCCACTTGTAAACTTTATACGAACAATTTGCCTATAAACATTACACATCTATATGTATTTGTATGCACTAATGCAGTGTTTGCAAGTCTGGTCGGTGGCTTTGTTGAGAACATTGCCAAAGATGGTACTTCTGATGTTGATGCTACGTACACAATGGCAGCAGTGAAAGAAAACGAAACAATCGGCACAGTTGCGTCAAGTATATTTAAAAGGCGTATGGAAGATTTAGGATTGCCATTTAAAAGACATAACTATATTAGCTATGCGTTGTTGCGAGAGATGCAGCGCTTGAACATGTCTTTCAAAATGTCATTATTGACGAGCTGATTGGAAACATAGTCTTTAACACGGTAAGGGTATATAGTTTTGAATAAAAGTATACGACTTGAGATTATATTGAGTACAAGGGTACACCTTGAGTGTAACATAGTACTCTAACTTCCAGATGTTTCTTTAATTGATACGACCATATCATACTTTTTAAGTCTTTGAATGAAGGTAAATTCACTAACTTAACTAACTATATATACTACTTAAATACATCGTCACACAAACTTTTATAGTATTTTGGACATTTTCCAGCAAGATATTTTCGACTTCCACAAATTTTTATTGCTTCGAAATGTGCAATGCGAGTAAAGGAAATACATTTTGATTGAAGCGATATTATATCAACGTTGATATTACGTCATACTTAAAAAAAACATTAAATATTTATATTAAGCTAATGCGTGATAAATATATTGCTTTGTTGCATGTTCTACTTTCTTGCTTAAGCGAACAATTCTTTCCTTAATGGGCATTTATCTAGACAAAATTGTATGCTTACACGGTCATCCTCTGCTTGATTTTGTAGTATTGAGCATTTTTGGGAAAACTATTAGTGGCAACATCCACGTTCGACTGCGAAATGTCAGAAACACTCATCATCATTATGTTAACACATGACGAAAAATCACGTGGTATTTAATAATTCAATAATCAAAAGCTTCATATCATTGAAAATGAACACTTACATCTTTTATAAGCCGGTTACGTAGCTCACCGAGTTACCGACCATGCAATGTGCCCGAAGGTCGGATAATTCGATTAGGAAAGCAACATGATTGATATTTCTTTTATCATCATTGTTATATTCTCCATAATGTTGCAAGTGTTTTCCTTTCAGTTTAGCTATACCTGCTTTCGGTATATGTTAGCCCACAGCTTGCAAACGCGACAGCTTTGTTTTCCTGTATCAATATTCCCAATAAACCAACTGGGCTCGCGTCAGTAATCAGTTCCATTGTATTTTTCGGATGGTAGTTATTCATAACATTAGTTCAGTTTCTGGAATGCTTTGTCTAGATCATTTCCCAAGTTTCATTCAGTCTGGTTTTTTAGTTAATCTGCGAAGTGGATTTGCTCTATGAGCATAGTCTTGGAATATACCGCGAGCAGCAACCCGTCATCCCGAGGAAGCTTCTTATTTCTGATACTTCTTAAGGCGCTTGCATGTTTTTATGGACGCTACCTTGATATACCATGCTGAAACACCTTTACCACTAAATACTAATGCAAAGAATGTGATATATGTCGTGTTGTACTCACATTTTGTTGCTTGTAGAGTGTGACTCCATGAGTAGCAAGTTTTAAATGACTGTTTTAAGGCCTTATCATGATCTGCCTGGGTTTCACAGTAGCTTTGATGTCCTCAGATAAGTTCTTCTTTCCTTAAATGACTAGCGTATAGTTTCTTGGGACACCACTGATGCAGATAATATACCACATTTTAATCGTTAATATCTAAAAAAACTAGGTGTGTGTTGAATGTGGCTATGTATCTTGATTCTTTATCCAGTACAAGATGATGGTACCCTGATTTGAGTTTAAGTTTGCTGAATATCTTTGCCCGTTCAAATCGTTCATGAATTCATAAATGGTTGGCAATAAGTGTCTTTTACGTTTGATGGATTTCTTTGCTTCACGCATGTGCACACAGAGGCGCATTTTTTCAGGATTCATTTTGGGGGTGTAACTATATCGATAATGTATTTGTGTAGAAGTATTTTCAATGCTTTCTCTACTTTTCCCATCAGATGAAATGTGTAGTTAAACGGTTTTAGATTTTAGTTTTCCTTTACCATTGAACAGTTCTGGATATTGTTTATGTTTTGTTTCTATATTTTAGATCATTTCTACTATGTCAAATGCACAAAATGTTTTATATCCCAACAAAGAGCCTTTATTTCTTTAAACAAATGTATGAATGGTAGCTATTTCAATCTTATTATTTGTTTCAATTGTCAGGTTGCATTTGCCTTTCAAGGATATTGATTTGCCTCCCCCATATGGCAAGAATTTTGAAAGGAGTTTTGTTGACAATTTTGGGCTGCAAATTTGAGCGTATGCCTCATCTAGTATGTTGACAGAAGCGCCACTGTCAATCATGGCCGTCATTTCTTTTGAGTTGATAAGCATTATCGAATGAGGCGTGTCCTTCTCGTGGTTTGGTCTATTCACGTAGAAGTATTTTTTATAAGATGAAATGGGGTTGGCCTCCTTCAGTTCCTTTGCACTGGTTTATTTTGTTTGCATTGTTTCGTTTGCAGATATTCATGAATTTATTTTGTTTATGTAATAGTTTCATGTTTTGCATTTCGCTAGACATTCGAATGCATGTGGGTAGTTTCCACCTCAATTTCCGCATTTTTTGGTACTGTTCATAGAATGGGGTTAATGTGATAGCCCTTGTGGTAGCCCCTGATAATATGTGATTTGAAAAATGGACGGTTTCCCATTTGCTCACCTCTATGACTTTGGCCATGCCTACCAGTTTTATAGGTCGATTTTCCCCCCATGGCATTAGCTTGTTCGTTTGAAAAATTAAAGCGCACGACCAAGTGTAAATATGTCTGACAGTTTCATGGTTGCTTCACGCAGAGCTCGCCTTCTTTGCTTGTTTGATCTGTAGTTTTGGATAGCTTGCTGTAGAATGTTCGCATCAGTGTCTGCAAACTGACAAGTATCAATTAGACTTTGTAATTACTATACAAACTCATCGAATGGTTGTGTTTTTATCTACTTGAACACCCTAAAATTGTATATTTTAATTTTCGTGTTTATCTTTGGCATAAAGTGATCGGTAAAAACCTTCGTCGTAGCTTCGTCTGATGCTTCCGTTTCACCCTTTTCTGCATCATATATATATACCAAACATCCGTTCACCAACATAGTGAAGAAGTAAAGCTCCCATCCTACCATCATCGGTGATGTTCATTCCGACTAGAAAATTTTACAGGCGGGAGAGATATCTATCCCAACGAGTACCTGCATTTGTTTTGACAATATCAACGTCAAACGATGTAAATGAGGGCAGTGCCATGATTGTTACAGTTAATGAAAGTTTATTCTGTTCACATACCTGTCATTCCTCTCCAATGTTATTTTCTGCATGGATGGTTGCCGATAAAATATGAGGTGGATTGTTGCTATTGATTCTTTATTTATTTTTAAAGGCATGGTTATGGTAACATCAATACCGGTTAACAACATCCGGTTCAGTATAAATCTTTAACATAAATGATCGAATGAACGGATACAACAATCATTTTGTGGGAGAATTGACGTAGGAAACGCTCGTTTGTACATTTCCTTGAACACATTTTGCAATTTTGCTTACAGACGCGTAGTTAATTAAGATAATGGCAGATGTCAAATTGTTCTTGAAAGATAACGTTTTCATTTTACATGTTCCCGCTCTATTGAAATGTAATGGTTACCTTTAAATAAAGCACACTGTTGAAACTGAGAATAAAAGCGTGTTCAACGTGCCTCATCTGTCATAATGTTATTTTGATCAAATCTTAAAGCATGCCTTGTTCCTCGGAAATACCTTACTCGTGTAAAATAAAATAAATAAGGTGCTTTTCTTTCACCTACGACTGACTATTCACGGAGTTCAGTGTATATGATCGTATTTTTTGACTATTCGTAAACTGGATTTCCAAGGTTGTCAACTAATTTTAAAACCATATTTTAAAGGAGACTGTGTTTAGAATCGAAGTTCCACGTGCGCTTTTTATTCTATTTTGACTGATTTTCGTTATAATGACCATGCGTCCACTGAAATGTATTTCCATGTGGAAAGACTACGTTTGTCATTTATTAACATGTAATTATGAAGAATAAGAACTTGAAAATTAAGGAATAGCTTAATGATTACTTGTGTACCTAGAACAATTAATTATCGTCATATTGTAACTTCTATTAGCAGAATCAATATCAATTTATTAATGTTTATGTACACTGAATACACACCATACATTGATAACGCTCGTACACACAAGCATATTCATTACCATATAAATATAGTATGATATAGATAAAAATACATCTATTGGTTAAACATGCCATGTTTCCTTCACATAGTAAATTCAGTGTCTGTTAAGTTATACAAAATAAAACAAACAGGAGAACTAGAAACAAAATGCTAAAGACGGTACTGATAGATACTAATCTGTCTGATTACAGATGTGTGTCAAACTGCAGTAAAATTCACATTAACCTGCAGATCTTCTCGTTTTTCTCAATGGCGTTCCTGACTTTTTTGCGCATATCATCCAGTTCACACCTCAAGACAGACATTTTTATAGCAATCTGTGATAATTGGTGTTGTAATATCTCCTCTCTACGAGCTGAAGCTTTTCTTTCTGATCGATGTTCAATTTGGAAACGGTCGTTTTCATAAAGTGCTTTGCTCTCTGACAAAGAAACCATATATAAATTAAGTTCAACATCAGCATATATATATATTTATCGGACTTTGATCAATACTACAATGAAAAAGACAGAGACGAGCCAAATGGTCAAACATTTAAGAATAATCCTTGTTTAGAGGCTCAAGCTACGGGCCCAAACCACAGTGATTGGTGAGAATGAGCTCCTGCTTTGGTGTCATTCGTCCTGTACAAAATTTAGTGACATTTAACCTTAAATATATACATATTTTCTTCAGATTCATCAAAGGTGTCACTTCTACCATCTAACTAGCATAACAAACTTTGAATTTCTGCACTTTTACAAAGTCAGAAAATCTCGAAATGTCTTAATAGAGGAGATTAAACAACTTCAATTTCATCGAAATGTGACACGTACGAAAAACATGTCTACAAAAGCACCCAAACGAAAAGTTGCAACAAAAACATGAAGCCAACATGCATATTAACTTTCAATCTTCCAGTATTCTCACCTGAACATGCATCTAGTTGGAGAAATTTGATCAAGTTTCTGGAAGTATTCCAACAAATATCAACACAAGGTTCCGATCACTAAATGTCACTAAATTGTACAGGTCAAATGACACCAAAGCAGGAGCTCATTCCCACCAAATCACTGTCGCCAAAACGACAATAAAAAGGAGCAGAAATGTACAAACACCACAAGCATGAATACAAACACCCCAAAAACCACATTCGAATAAACATAGCTTAAACAATAAAAGATGGAATTTCCGCTTTTAAACGGCAAGTGAAACCCGAATTCGCTACAACGTCATTCTACTGAGTGATTCAAGTGGCTTATATGGCCATAATATTACACTTGTCACAACATCGATCAACAACGTATAAACAGTATTTTTACGGCAACAATCAAAGATTGGAACACAGAAGAACAAGCAATCTATTTATAAATATTGAGGTTCATTTGTCATTTGTGGCATTTAAATCTTTATTCCTCTATCTAGGTAATGAACAATTACTAAAAAAATACTCACGTTGTCTGGCCTGCTCCATGGCAAGTATTTCTGACTCAGTGATGAATATATGTTTTGCAAATTTCTGCCATACAGGGAGCCTCTGAAATGTTGTATTATATATATGTCTTTTGCATAAAGCGTATACAATAAAACGCAACGAAATTATTCATTTAAAGAATGAACTAAGTGATTATAGGGGTATGAATGCAGTTTCACTTGTTAGAGTGTGTTGTGTCCAAAGATCTCAGCTGGCACGATAATTACCAAATCACGCAATTCGTTACTAATATTTACATAAAAGATTATCATTTCTTGCCAGAGATGTTGAAAATACATAATCTCGTTACAGTCATTCATTCTCAACCGCTCTGTAAACAGAACGACCAATCCATAATCATAAAAAGTGTATCATATTACGTCACCTTAACGCGGTAATAATTCAATCACTACATAACACTTATACAATACTATATTAACCTTTTTACATGTCTATTTAAGTTTATTCAATTACTCCTGACGCATTTTTCAATTCAAATTAAAACGTGATAATACTCGATCCGATATAATCCAAATAAGTTGCGCTCATCTGAAAATATTTGCGATAACCTAAATAAAGGCCGTTAGTTTAAGGAATGGAAATTGAGTGCAAATATTGCATATTGACTTATTAGCTTAGGTGATCACTGATAGACCATTCCACAGCTATATTTTCATAATTCAAATTATTTACTTTGAACTAATTTTACCTCATGCTCTTCGAAAGAAGCCAGCTTTTCGTTGTACTCATCCTCAATATAACGGCATATTTTTTTTTGATATTCATGAATGCCAACTTGCTCGCGAAAATTTTTAGATTCAACACTTTCTTTGAGCTCCCAGTAAAATCTGCATTCCTCAAGCGCTTGTGTACATTTTTCTTGCAGAAGGTTTTCATTTTTGTCCTCTGTTCCTTTCCAGAACTCTTCAATTTCTTTCTACAAGAAGAAATGGCATGACGGTTATCCTGTATACATTATTATTGTTCATCAACTCAACAAATTAAACGCATATATGCTCCTCGCTAGGGCCAATTTGTGGTTACGCAGATCGATTACGCACACCATAATAACCAATTCACCCTCATTTCAAAAGCTAAGGAACAGTTTTTAAAGATACATATATGTTCTGAATGATACATACTGTGACTTTTCATGTTATATTAGCTTTCTCTTATATCAAAGACAGCTGAAGGCATTCTGATCAAATTCCATCGACTGTTACAAACATGTACATGTACCAAAAAGGAAGTTCGTTAATATATATTAGATAAATCATCACGAAATATCATATACAAATTTATAAACAGAATTAGTTTGATTTAACGAAAGAACTTATATATGACTTAAAAAATGGATAACATTGTTAAAGAATATTTTTCCGAATGTAAATGCGTATTATAAGTATCTACTGAGATAGTTCATTCATGATAAACAGTAATTTCAGAGTTTAAAAAATACCGTGTCAATCGTCGAATATAAAATCCTTTGTAGTACATTTATCACCATAAAAGTAATGAATGAAAACAATGAGGTAAGGTTGACGTCTATAAGTATTGACTTGTTAATGAGTAAACCCATGCAATAAAATGTGAATATTTTTCCTTCGGTCATTTTTATCAATTTAGTAACATGCAGGTAATAAAGCATATCAAACATTTTCGGTTTAGCTGTTTTGATGAGATTTATTAGTTATGGAATAGTACAAAAACCTTAGCTGAAAAATAATACAAGGAAATAAAATACTGTAAAAATAGGGCCGAGTACGGATCGAGTTGCCAATGATGGCATTAAGCCACATTCAGGGACCTAAAAAAAGTATTCGCCGTATTAAAGAAACATTAACATTTACGTTCATGTTACCCTAACATTATCAATCTCATCTACAGTCATACTTTTGTTCATAACAATGTACCTTTGCAACGTTAAAGGCCACGTTTCCATTTAGTCCGTCCAAAATGGCATTTTCAAAAACATGTTTAAGCGCAGCATCTCTAGCAATAGTGTAATGTTGATGTAGTTCTCTTCTTTTAATTGGCAGCATTAAATCTTTTATGTGCCTTTGGAATATTTTGGATGCGGCTATACCAATTTGTTTGTTTTCTTCCTCTGTCACCCTTGTGAACGTAGCATCAACATCAGAAACGCCTTCTTTGGAGATACTCGTTACAAAGTCACGGACCAGATTTGCAAACACTATGAAAATAATATATTTGTATGAAAGGAAACGCTTGTAATGGTTTAATCTATTACTTTTACACCGCTTGTTACGAGTTTCAAAAATGTTATTATTGAAATTATATTGTATTCGTACTATTAAGCGGCTTTAGTGTGAGTCCTGCTTTCTTTGGTCATATGCTATACGATAATATAAACCCATCAAACGCAATCATAACATTTATTTCGAATAATATGTGTGTAAAGTTAGTTCATTGTTTATCTTATTTATTGCAAGTGCGTAAACTATATTACCTGGACCCTTTATGGGCTTACTAGTCAAAAGTCGTTTTGGTTCTTCTTTGAAGACGAATTCCAGCAGCGGATCAACAGACGTTTGGAAATGTTGACATGTTTCAGAAAAAGAAATACTTGCAAGTTGTTGAATCAATTTAACGTCCCCAGGTGGTGCCAAACAAAAACATTTGCGTTTTTGAAAACATCTTTTGACACTTTCTCTTGTTTTGTTGTACTCTTCTCTCTTTTCCTTACTATATTCCAATGTACTTTCCAGGTGTTCATCTGCTGTGATTTGTGTACCGTTTTTTCCTTTTATTGTCAATGAAAAATTTCGCATTACTAGCGCGAATGATGGCATAACGATGTGTAAATTTCCATCATTGCATTTTCCATTAAATTTAATTTTCTTTGCCATTTCTGAAACCAATCTGAATGTTATTTTTAAGAAATTCAAATGTGCAATATTTCACACGCACTAATTCTCACACATCATGTTGTAATAAGTTTACGGTACATACATATCAGGTGAATGGTTATCATTGAAAACAGAATAAATAGCACTTTGCAAAAAAAAGTTGAACAAAAGACATGAAATAAGAAAATTATACAACTAGCTTTATGGATGCATCTGATTCAATGTACAACACAAATAGAAAGGGGCTTGAATATGAACACAAGAACATTATTTTAAAACAACAAATTGAAAACTGTTAAATTGTTTTAACTTTAGAAAAATGAAAATGTTTTAACAAACATTTAACAAAAATTGATAGTCGAGCCTGATGGCCTGAATTGCTTGGTTCGATTATCTCGTCCAGAACTTTATTCAAGCAAATATTTGGCATGAACTCTCCGGGACTTAATGTATTTTCGATGGTCCATTGGAGTTCTTGGCAAAAGGGGTTCGACTGTTCGCATTATTACGTTATCCTAAAGTAATGCTAATTTATTCAAAATTTTGTGTAAGCTCTAAGTGGCAATATAAATGGTTAACGTCACTGGTATTTTAGTTGTAAGTTTAACATCTGTAGGCGTGATAAATGATATAAAATTATTGCTTTGAATGTATTTTATGAATGCAACTTACATCAATAAACACATCTTATTTATATATATCTAAATGCAGCTTTATTCACCAGAAATTATTCATATCTCTCAGCATGGCTCTATAGCCAGTATAAGCGCATCATGCACGATAAGAGCCCCTTATTCTAAACAAGAGGGCCAAGATGGCCTTATGTCGCTCACCTAAGTAAAACTCTGTGCTATAGACTCGTGATAATTAAAGGGCAATAACAGGGATTTGGCTTCTCTGATGTATTATGCCCATTCACATTTTCATCAAATTTTGTGATGGTTGGACAAATGCTTAAAAACGTATTGATAGGACAAGAGAAAATTTAGGTAATTTTTATAATTAAAGCGCAATAACTCTCGGTAACTATAGCAATTTTGCTAGTTAACAAACAAGTTCATACACATTCTGATCACATTTGGTTGGATAAAGGGTTCAAAAGTAATACATTACATTATTTAGGTTGGTTTTATATAACTCATCACAAAATCAAGATTTACTTTGAATAAGTTTATAAAGTTTGAAGTTTGTGCCTTCAATGATTTTAAAACAATTAAATATCAATATAAAAACAACATATGATTCATTTCCGAACTTGTATGAACAATGATCAAAACAACCTTACTGACAAATGGCAAAGATATTTGGGCTAAAAATGTTGACATGGAGTCTTTACAAGGTATTTATATAGTTGGGCTCTGTGACCTAGTTTTTGACTTCAGATGACCCATGTTCGGACTTGAGATAGAAATCAACAAAACAACCTTTTTGACAATTGTGCAGGATATTTTGGCTGAAAATGTTATCGCTAGTGGGTTAACAAGGTTTTCCCGTGTGAGGGCTCTGTGACCTAGTTTTTGACTCAAGATGAACTATGTTCCAACTTAAGCTAGAAATCATCGAAACAACCTTTCTGACAAATTTCCAGGATATTTGGGCTTAAAATGTTACCTCTAGCGTGTAAGCAAGGTTTTTCCATACTTTGGCCCTGTGACCTAGTTTTTGGCCCCAGATGGCCTTTATTCGAACTTGAGCTAGTAATTATGGAACAATCTTTATGATAAATTTTCAGGATATTTGGGCTGAAAATGTTACCTCTAGAGTGTTAACAAGGTTTTTCCATATTTGGACTCTCCGACCTAGTTTTTGACCCCAGTCTACCCAAATTTGAACTTTAGTGCCATTACCCCGGGGTATTGTTTACACATTTTGCTACTGAGCATGTTTCTGTAGCATTTCGCATAACTACTAAGCTAGAAATCATCGAAACAACCCTTCTGACAAACTTTCAGAATATCTGGACTGAAAAATAGCCTCTAGAGATGCAACACGATTTTTCCATTTTTGGGTCATGTGATCCAAGATGACCCATATTCGAACTCGTCCGAGTAATTACAGGGCCAAACATCCTGACCAAGTTTCGTGATAATAGGAGCAAAAATATGACCCCTAGAGTGTTTACAAACTAAGTGTGGACGGACGACGGATGAAGGACGACGGACGACGGACATTCATCGACCCCTATAGCTCACCTACAGACTACCGCCAATGTGAGCTAAAAAGCCATGTATAGCGGTTTTTAAATTAGTTCTACAAAGCAGGCTGATTTAGTTTTCATCAAGGTTATCTGAAAGTTTTGGGAAAAGTGGAAATAACCTATACTCCCAATATAAATAATGAACTTGTCATCCCAGAAGTATACAAGCATTGCGATAAAGTTTGGTGAACAAAGCTGATGACTAGGAACTCATGTCAATCTAATACTTGATATCGTTATTAAAGCGTTTCAAGTATTGTTATATAAAAGTTATTTGAATCCTTTTAATGATTGAACTATTTTAATTAAGGAATTTTCAGGAAGAAAAAAGAAATGGAACTATATGATGATATGAAATACTTGCGTAAGAAACGCGTTTACAAGTTAGACTATCTGTTGCGCATTTGAATTCTAAGTTTGAAATCACGATTGTCACATGATAGGATTGCAAAAAATATATATTACATTATTGAAATGACATGTGACATAAGCATATCAATATTACTTCTTGCTTATAATTGTAGTTGTTTTTTTAACACGGAACATTTATGATAAAAAAATCATAGACTCTTTTTAATGTCTTTTTAAAACTGCTTCGCTTATTTATATAAGCTTTCCGATAAATTAACACTGCTATTAATTGATACACTGAACTACCCCAATCAATGCAAACAACAAAACGTGTTCTTTAATCGTCATCTGTTGATACATGTATGTTATTTACTGCATGCACTAAACAAAAGGATACTCCAATTGTGTCAGGGTATATCGGTCAAATATTCCATTCATGTTGTAAATCAGAACATTGCTGAGTAGCGTGACGAGTGTGAAAATCTTCAAATCATAGCAGCCATAATCATCCTTAAATCAAAATAGCATTAACAATTTACAGTTACAGTTGTATACGTATAAAACTTAATCGAAAATGAATACAATGTTTACAAACTTTCACCAACGCTTCTAGTTTGAGTTTAAAAATCGGCTTTAAAAAAAATAATACAATTGTTTTCTTGCAACTTTTTGTAACAAAAGATGTTTAATTGTTTGAAAAGAAGGAAGTTTAATACAGAAGCGACTTTTCTGATATTGTAAGAGCGATTTATGAACACAATTAAAATACCACTCTCGATAGACATAGTTTAAAATTGCTAATGTATGGTTCAATGTCCGTTAAAAAAATTGAGTCTTGAGTATCAAGATAAGGCCCAAGACGCTAGTGAAGAAAAGCAAAGATTTATATACCTTCTCTACATCACCAAACCCTTCTGTGTCTAACAGCACTAGAACTGTATCCTTTTGCTTAGGGTGCATCATGCACCACACATTTATTCCCTTTGTTGCTGGTTCTATAGAGTGCCCTGTTTGGAAACCTTCAAAACAGAAATACCTCGAACTGTGCATGTATCAAAACAATTAATACAGTTACCAAACTCTACTAATAAATATTTTATACTGTGTTATTTTAAATTGATGATATGTCCAGCCTCTTATCGGGCGGGCATTTTTTCTGCCTTCATAAATTATAGCAAAAACAACAACAAATCTCAATTAAGCAACGGAATACGACTTTCGAGAGCTTAATACTTACAAGACCAAAAATCACCTGCAAATATATAAATGATGCCAATTAACAAATGCCTAATCCAATGGCAGGGTTAATAAAAAAGTTGGGAAATACAAAAAAAAATTTTTGTATCTCTTCCTAGGGAAGGTTTTGCAAACGGGTACTAGTTTCGTTGGTACAAACATTGTGCAAATGAAGACAACTTAACCATTACTTATATTTGAAAAAAATTGGTAAATAAGTTGCAATTAGATATATAAAAATCTGAAGACATAGAGCTATTAAATCATTTGAAAAGTGCGCAGATTTAATTAGTGCGTGTGTGTCCACGAAACAACAACAACGAACAAGTCATTTTTTGTGATTATGAACAAAACCAATTAATATACAAACTATATCAAAAATGTAATTAGAAGATGGTTCAAGATATTATTATCATTATCATTATTATTATTATTATTATTATTATTATTATTATTATTATTATTATTATTATTATTATGATTATTATTATAACACATTTATATAGCACCCTTCTTGTATGGCACATACGTTTTAAAGTGCTTTACAAGTAAATTTCTCTACATTTTTATATATACAGACATACAGTTTAAAAAAGCACCTAGAGTAATACAGAAGGTGGGCATTAAACAATCATTTAAAAAAATAGATATTCATATAAAGCATAAGATGAAACAAATTTAAAAAAATATCACAAACCAAGTAAAATCTCCATTTGAAAATAAACAAAAAATGACAAGCTCTGGCATAGATGTTTCAGAAAGACAAAATCATCAATTATCATATATTTAAAAAAGAGGTTTCAGAGAGTCCAAATTGTTTAAGTTCCGTATTCCCAGTGAAAGTGCATTCCACAACTTTGGAGCAGCTTTGCATAGCAACGATCACCATCAGTACAGTACGGGATCTTGGTATTACAAAAGTGTCACTTTGGGATCTTAAAGCACTCTGCTGTCTATGTATTTTTAACAGCTTGGCGATTGATCATTTAAGGCTTTAAAGTGAATTTACTTTCCCAGTAAATTTGCATTTTACTGGTCGTTCCAATGCGGTACCTAACATTTCTTGATAAACATACCATTTTTATATATAGTATGTATGCACTGTGCTGTTTGTGGAGTTTTGTGCTGTTCTTCTATCTTTCTTATTTGTGATTTGTGTTCAATGTCTTTGGCGTTTGCCAAGAGTCACTAAACCAGGTTTATGTTTAAACTTTTTGCTACTGAGCTTGTTTCTGTAGCTTTTTTCATAAATATTTAAAGGTACGTAGTAGTATTTCAAAATCGATTCACAGGAAGCAAGTGAAGTTCCTTTAACACTGGAGTGATGTGGTTTAATCGTGAAATCATGGTAATGATACAAGCTACCGTGTTGTGGACAATTTGAAGTTTGTTCAATGTTGTTTTAGGTAGGAAATGAACCAGGGAGTTGTTGTTGTCAAGTCTGGCTGTTACAAGAGAGTTCACAAGGGCTGTGGATGCATCACTGATTAGATATTGTCTTCTGTGGCCTACTTGTCGTATTTGAGCACAGCAAGATCTACAAACAGCATTCACGTGTTGTTCCATGTCCATTTTGAATCCTGAAAAGCCCACAGTTTCTTACGCAAGATGTTGGTTAAATCTCGGAAACACCCATCTTTATACACAATTCCAGGATACAATCTATATTAAGCATGGAGCTAAACAGTATAAGTTATGTTTTGTTTGCATTTAGTGTGAGCAATTTGTGGTGCATACAGGGGACAATATCGTTGAAACAGGCTTCTACTTGCTGCACAGCTTCAACTTTTGTAATTAAGTCTGCAGGTTCAATTGATAAGTTTATCAGAGAGTCATTAGCGTAGAAATGATGACATAATCCATGTTTTCTGCAAATAGCACCAACTGGTTTAGTATACATATATATTATTTTTTGTCCTAACACAGATCCTTGCGGCACACTATAATTCACCGGCACTTGATTTGAAATTTTCCATCGATGCAAACAGTTTGAAAATGATCCATTTTATAAGATATCATACATGCAAGTGGCTGACTGGATATCCCAAAGTAATGTTCTAGACGATAGAGTAGCGTGCTATGATCAATGCAGTCAAAAGCCACAGAGAGATCCAGTTACACTGGGGTTGGTACTTTGTTCTGGTCTAGAGACTGAAAAATGTCGCTCTGGACCAGTAAAGATGTTTCAATTGAGTAAAACTTTTATTTGCCGATTGTTCAGTGTCAAATGAATTTCAGCACGGCTGTCGACTATTCTCCCTAGAACCTTCGACATATACAGGAGATTGGCGTCAGTTATATAGTTTGTTTGAGTGTTTTGATCAAGGTTTGCATTCTTTAAAAGTGGTCGTATATATGAACTCTTATATGTTTTCAGAACGTAAACAGAATCCAGAGAATAATTGATCAGCTTCTTCAAAACAGGCAAGAGTTCATGATTTCAATTGCCATGTTGGGTCTAATTCATAAGATTTATTTGGAGATTTCATGTTGGTCCGTTTTACTTTCTCGGATGTAGCTGTAGAAAACTCTTTCAGATGGCTATCTAACGGTATCTGAACAGATTCAATATTTATGGCACTACAATCGGACAGATTTCGTGCAGATATATAACATCTAATAGTGTCTATTTTGTTGATAAAAACAATAACTAAAAACCTGTGCTAGTTCCTAAGAGGATTTGTTGGAAGGTAAAATGACATTTTTTAACGGATGCTTAGTTACTTTGAAAATACTTTTCTGTCGTTGCTAGAGGATTCTACTTTGTCAGAGTAGAAGTTGAATCTAGCTAGTTTAAGAAGTTTATTGACAATGCACACGTTATGTCCTGTGTATTTCATGGTGAATTGTTAATTGGTGTTACGCCAGAGTCGTTCGAGCTTTCGTTTCTAATGTTTTATATCATGTAGCTCATCATTAAACCAAGTGCAAGATGGTCTAAGAGTTATATTCGTTGTGCATAACGAAGTGTGTTGACAGTTCAACATAATACACACGAAAAAGGTAATCAATGTCTGTACATTGTAGAACGTTCCTAAAGGTTCTGGTATCAGTTTTAAGGTTTCGATATCAGTTTTAAAGGCATCAATGCTTATGGGGCCTAATTTTCTGAAAGATACAGTCTTACTGACAGGAACAGCTCTCGCACCTTTGACACTGAAATTCACTGCTAGATGGTCATGTACTACTTTCCCATATTTATCAGAAAGACCGGGATCGAGAAAGATCAGGGGTGTTCTAGCTAATCTGAAGTGCTTCTTTCACGTTTTGAATGCTGCAACCTGTTAGGCAAATGTCAAAACAAAATATTGTCCATAGCCTTATCCGCTAGGGTATCGAACATCAATCGGGAACAGGTACATTTAATCATAGAAATGGACTTATATCTTAAGCATTTAAATTACCTGCTTATCAGAACAAGGAAAACAGTCTGAGAGGACATATTTACTTTAAAAACGCTCTCAGTGTGATTATATTGCTGACAGTATGTAAGTAGTGTCGTGACGAATCTCTTATATCCTGTCTATCGAATAGAAACGCTTTTGCTTAGAACCAAGCAAATCAACCATCTTGAAGCCAATCCAATAGAACATGTCGCTTTATGCTTTTTTGTGTGAATATTCAAAGGGCCATAACTCTATATTATATAATCAGAGCCGACCGTCATGAATGCATATGGTATCCTGTTTAAGTTTATCAACATCGTTCATGCCGTTTAAGAGGATTTTGCGCAGAGAAACTTACCTGTTCTAGTACTTTGAGTAAAAAATAAAAAGGACCACACCTCTATAAACATTTACTGGAGCAAAACATGCTGATACTTAACAATCTGGTAGAATGTCATTAATATCTTTCTAGCAGTCTTGGAAAGTTTGCACTGGCAGTGTTTTTGCCAGGCATGCAAATAGTGAAAGAGGTGACCAACAATATTTTCCTACAAAATTATAAATGAATGCGCACAAAGTAATAGAGTGTAATTGAGCGATAATTTTGACTTTTCAATACAAACCTTACTTGTGCCATCATGCCAACACAAGCATTGTATATGTGGTATGCGTTATATATATAACATTAATTAAACATCATGTTTAAGATTATTTGACTGACCTCTTTTTGCCCCTGCAATGAGGTTTAGCAAATATGATTTCCCTGTGCGATACAAGCCTGCAATGCCAACAATGACCATTGGCAGATCAATCTTCTCAAGTTCCGCGACAACGCTTTCGTGGAATCGAAAAGTTTGGTCTTTCTCCGAATATATCAGGCTTATTGGATCATAAAACACCCGCAAATCGTCAAATTGATGCAACGCATGCGGTCTGAAAAAACAAACACAATTACTCGCTTAAATGAATGGAAATGTTACAAATTGGTACATACATAAACGAGCACGGATACACTGAATATAAAACTCTATAATATACGTCACATAAATTTGTCCCTTCTTTATATATATAACCTCGATCGGTCCGTATATCACTGTATTTTGAGGAAAATCCTGTTTTATGATGTCAGCGTTCCATATTATATATTTGGCCGGTCCGGACCTCCCCAATAATGTAAAATGGACCGCTGACGTCAAACGATTGGTTAGTGCGGCTTGCTATTTTCACAACGGCAAATATTAGCCGCAAGTAAACATTTTCAGGTTTGTTAAATAAAACAGATTTAAATCGCTTTAAAAATATTGTCTTTTAATGAAAATGTTGGTATATTATAAGAAATATAACACACCACTTCGGGTCATATGGCATGATAAGGACCGGTAAGTCAGCCCCCGAAGGTGAATGGACCTCGGCTAACGCCTCGGTCCATATACACCTATGGTGGCTGACTGGCCGATCCTTATACTGACATATGACCCTCAGGGGTGTGTAATATTTCGTTATTGGTTAAAACTAGAACTGAGTACACCATGTTTACAGTACTACCCGTTTGATGCCAAGCTGTAGACAAAAGAGCTACAGAAAGCAAAACTAAACGCGTATCGGTATGACGTTGTCGGGTTTTGATTCCGCAGAACACGAAGCGAAAGCGTATGCACTCGGCCATTGGAGGATGGGGTTAAACCGAAGTATAAGTCACCTTGTGAAAATATTGAAACAAAATTGTAAACATTACCCAAACCTCAATATTTAAATTGAATACAAATGTTTTAAAACCAGTCTGTATATAAAATGTATGTGAAACAAATCTCTTCCGTGGCTGGTCATCTGCTGACCCAAGGGCCATGATAATGATAATAGTTTCAAGTCGAAATACTTCGTACCAAATATATACAAAGTCACATGTAATTATCTCATTTAAAAAAATCTGACAGATGAAAATGACACAGTTTAGTTAGAGAGTTTAAAGCGATTGCTGACGGCAGACGACTCACGAGGGCCACTAGGCCAAAATTTACCAAACTAAACTATAACAGTCTGTTATGGAATATCTTATCGCAAGAGCATACGATCTCGTGGCGGATCGGCGGTCTAGTGGTTACACGCTTGACTATCAATCCAGGGGTCGCAGGTTCGAATACCCGTCGAATTACGACAAATACTTGTTGTCTTCTGGGAGGGACGTTAAATGGGTTTCCCGTGAGGCAGTGATATACACTGGTGCACGTCAAAAGAACCAGGGTAGCTCTAACCAGGGTTACATTCTGTCTGTGCACTATGCTCCAAAAACTTTAAATGACTAAAAATCTTAAATCATTCGCCGAAGGGTCAAGGCTCGAGTGCGAGTATAAATATGCTTGCGTACGTTTAACGTATTCGATCTTTTCAAATGTATTCGTCAATTATTAGCGGCCAAGCGTAACCGATAATAATTATTTTTTACACCTTATTAAATTTCCTGCCATCTGTTATTGCAATTTATACAATATGCGAAGATTATAAATCCTGGCAACTTTTAGTTTAGTTTGAAACATGCTTTCAGGGAAATGTGTGGAATTATTACCTCAAAATAACAATAAGGGTTGGCGCATTATTCATGCATTTGGGACCGACATTGGTGCTAGGCTCCTCGACTTATTTAGGTTTTGATTCAGCATCAGTATATTTTATATGAAGGAATAATGGTCCAAACTAAACTCCTATCTCGAGTGACCGCCAATGCTTGGGAGACTCCCTGTTTTAACGTAAGCAGTCTTACTGCATTCAGTTTTTTATCAGGTTCAAGCTCACCACACTTTTTATTCTCAAACACCGTTTGGAGTAAATATAAAATTGTTCATTGATTCTTAGTCGATTAAGACCTGCTGAGGTAAACAATTTATTATAGGTTATGCTTCAAACATGATAATGGCATGTATCGTTCCATATATTACCGCATATTTGTTCATATATTTGTTTTAGTCTAATTTAAAGTATTCTTAAATCGGATCAGTACAAAGAAAATTGTTACTCTATGATAATACATATATGTCTCCATTTAATTATCGGTTTCTTCAATTCAAAATAGTTTTATTCGTACACAAATGATATGCTTATATTGTAATAATCAATGCGATCAAATGAGTTATATATGCTTTTGCAAACTTAAGAAATCAACTATATTGTGTGCCTTTAAGGGCCCTTTTAAGGGACGTTACCATAAAAAATAAACAGAAAGGATGGTATTGACACAAAACAAATTGACACAATTGGGAGTCTTTTCTGTTCAAATGCATATTTATTAGTGATTTTTTTTCTTATTTACCCTTGCAAAAATCTGTACCTCAAACTTAAACGAAAAGTGAAACCATGAAACCATTCAATTATTCAATAGTTTGGCTTTCACCAACTGCTTTGTAGGCAATTGAAAATATTTCCGCTGCTATATTTTAAAATTTAACTCCCGGAACTGGAAGGTTTACCTTTTTACTGAACTATTATCTGATGCATGTTCATACTCCTCGTCTGAAGAATCTGCAAGCGACATAAAATAAAGAATGAAACGTTAAATACAGATTACGTTACAGTAGCAGCACTAGTTTCTCGTCCTAAAAAGCGCCGGTAATATTTATAAAGACTCAACAGCTGTTGAACGAATTAAGACATGTTTCACTATGTCATCACCGGAGTTTGAGAGTAGAGTCCTTTTGTTCAAGCTTTAAAGACATTTGTTTTAATAGTGGACTAATATGTGCTGCGGGGCTAGTAGGTGACCCGATTTGGGATATATGGGGCAAAAGAAACCAAATCGAGGGTGAGCGAAGCGCGAAACGGTTATGAATTTCTACGTCCCATACTGGATCCTATACTAACATCATTACGCATGTGAATATATAACATCGACAATCTGTTAACATTGATCAACAACAACTGATTAATATTTCATTTATTAATTTGAATCCAGAAAATGGACGCTATTATGGTTCGATTTAAAGATAAGTGACCCATTATGGAAATATATGGGGGTCACCGATGATGCTACGTCATGATAAACTTTGGAGGAGGGGTGGCATAGAATCATTTCTCAATTACTATACACTTCGACGAATTTCTAATTGACCACCATTAAAGATATGATGCTTTGCGACATTTTTAATCAATAAAGCTAGTTTTTTTTGTATTGTGTACACCAATCTATCGATTTACAAAACATGTATTCATGAACAAAAAAACCCATGCGGATCGGTAGGTGCGAAAATAGCCTATGTACTCGAGTTTCTCGTGCACGGCAAGGTGGTTGTCGAATATGATGGGAATGAATTCTTCAGGGATTGTCTTGTATGAAAAACATTAAATATGGCGATAATAATGAGCATTGCAGAACGCGCGCATGCCGTCGGAATGAGTCGTGCCCGCATCCCCATCGGACAGGTATGTTACACGTCGTTATAAAAGTAGCAATATGTGTTATTATTTGTTATTAAGTACAAAATATTGACAGAAACATGTTTGTTTATATTAATATGTATTTGATTCTTATTTATGTAAAAACATTCGTAAACAATTCCACGAGTTGAAACTGATTGGATTGAAAACCCCAATTGTACCTATTCAAAAAAACATGAACGCGATGAGGTATCAAATTTACGTTATTCGGCAGGTTCTTCTACCTCATGTCCGTGCCAAACACGGTATGATGTTAACACTGGATAACGCACCATGTCACGCGACTAGAAACACACAAATCATGCTTGTAGAAAACAACGGGCGAACACTCCAATGGTCTGCAAAAAGTCCGGATTGAAATCCGAACGAGCACGTGTGGGACCTTTTGAAGCCGCTGCAACAAATCTCTGGCTGTTCATGCGTAGCATTCATCAAATTTGGGCAGCCATGCCAGAACAGTTTACTCAGAAAAACAGTATATCAATGAGGACAAGGTGTCTCACGGTAATTGCCGTAGCAGATAGACATACAGAGTATTAAAACAAAGGGTGTCGATGTTAACCCTCCATGTAAAGTTTGTTCCCGTGATCATATTTCAATGGAGTGTTTTCTTACGTATTAAAAATAAATCGTATTAACCTTATATTTGGTTGTTTGTCATTTTTTCCGAATATTTTTCCTAAACTATGACGAAAACTAGGATGCCAATTAGAAATATGTCGTAGTATATTCAACGACAAAGGAACGTACATTATTTTAGTTTTTCCGTTATTTCTCTTAATGGTCATTAGTGTATATTGCAAATGAAAACATATTGGTTATGCACTGATTTAATAGAAGGCGTATTGTTTTCAACACGGATCGATAAATCTGAATAAAAATTCGTTGAATTGTAGAACTTTACAAACACAGAGGAAACGCATTGAACAAAAGGGTAGTGTATTAAATTTATTTACTTGTGTAAACGATAGAATAAAAAATTTAAGGTCAAACAACCACTGGAAATTCATACGGAAATACCTAATCATTTTCGTTTAAGCGCTATGAATAAATAGGTCTGATATTAACACAGTATTTATATTGTTTTAAACAATAAACTTAACAAAAGTGTTCATTTCGGTCATGTAATCATTGGATTTAAAACTTGACTTGAGTGGGACACGGAGAGTGACACTCAAGTGATCTGTTCGTATTCACAAGCCTCGCTAATACTCCACTTAATCAGGTGACCACAGTACACATACATGCATGTATTCATTATCATATAGGATTTTCTGTTTGATGATTGGTTTGATTATAGTAAACAAATGTTTTTAAAACTTCTGTACATAATTCCTAAAAATGGCGGTAAACAAAAGGCAAATATTATTCTGAAACTAAAATTAACATTTTCTAAAATAATTGGCTAATCAAAAATTACTGTTAATTACTGTAAAAAATCTAATGCCACATGCATTAAAATGCATGCCTTATAAAGCTGTTGCTGTTGTTGATGCTGTTTTTGTTGATGTTGGTGTCTTGAATATGTTGCCGTTTAACCTTGATCCACGTGATTTAAATATGTAATTGTATACAGTCTTGCTTTTGTAGTCCGCAGAAAGCGGATCTATTTCAATGCAATTGTTCTTTCGTTATCTTGGAAAACAATGATCAATCAATGTCTTATATTCATTAATAATGGAAAGCATTTTTATACGAGTTTTCGTCTAAACCAGGTCTTAAATGAAAGTTTTGATAAAAAATGCATCACTCTCAAGACCTCTTTCACAAAGTCGATCAATTAGTCTAGCGACCTAGCGGCGTGAAGTAAATCAAGATTCTTTATCGAATGACATCATTTTCCCTAAATCTCAATCCAGCAGCGTTATAAGAACTTGGGTGGAATGCTAAAGGATGTTGATTTGCGACTAGAAACATTTAATTTATCAATGTTTTAAAAGCAACTGCATATAAAATGCTTTGAAATGGGAACAATTTTAGGCCGCTAAAACGCCAGGTCGCCTTCTTCACGCCGATAAGCCGAAAACCTCACGACTTCACATTACAGCTTTGAGGTTAAACGCAACATGTTCAGTTCAGAACTTCGTTACATAATTGATATGTATTTCCCAGCCTACAGTCTGGTTGGTTTTGTTATAATTGTTATTGTAATTATCATTAATATTATTATTATTTCTATAATTATTTTAATAAGTATTACTATTATTATTATTATTATTATTATTATTATTATTATTATTATTATTAATATTATAATTATTATTATTATTATTAATGTTTTTTTGGTTGCAAAAGATGGAGCTTACAGACGTGGTCGACTGGCCAAGAAAACTGAGATTAAACCATCCTTCTGGAGAATAAACTCAGAAACCTCTGCCCGTTTGTTATCCAGATTTAGAGGATGTACCACTAGATGTCCGGCCTCATCACCCTTCAGCTCCTTAACAGCGCCTTAACAGTTATGTTTGAAAACATATCATTTATATGATTCATGTAAACGTATTACATCAAGTTATACAAGTGTCAGTTACAACGCTATGTATAAAAGTGAGAACAAATAGAACATTCATATGATGAAATTGCATAATAACAGAATTACGAAATACTCGTGAATATTAACCACTCATTCTTATAAAACGCTACCTTGCGGTTATTCCATTATTTACAAGGGAAATAACTTTCTTCTATTTCGTTTAAATCAAACACAGAAAATTACATTTTCCCCATACAAAATAGATTTATTCGCTAATTCTATCCATGTGCTATTTTTCATTAAGTGTTTTCAACTTTCATCTTTTATTTTCAAACGCTTTTTGCAGACTACAAAAGCAAGAGTATATACGAAACGTTTTTATATCACGTGATACAATGGAAAAGGGCTACATATTTATATAAAAACAACAACAAAACATGCATTTTCATGCATTTTGCATCGTTTTTTTACAATCAAAAATGATGTATATCTTTTATTTACCAATTGTTTTAAAATGTTCAGATTTAAGTTAATAATAATAATAATAATTACTGTCGTAAATTTGTCGCCATTTCTTACAAAAAGGTACTCAAATCTCAAGTAAGCATATGTTTACCATGTATAATACAAATACCCCCTTAGTCAAACAGGTAATCCGATATGATCACGAAAACATACATTTATTTGTATTGTATTGGTCACTTTATGAAGTGGATGTTAAACATGAATGTGAATACAATCAGATCACTTGAGTGTCACTCCCCTTTATTTTAATCAAGTGATCATTTGAGGGTCCCTTTCGTGAATGTGGTCGGAGTGTGAGTGAGAGTGGCTTTTCTGATTTCGGCCCCATGTTTGTTTGAAATAAATACCGCTACGTTTTAAATCATAAAAAAGCAGTCACACTGCAAGTTAACAACTTAAACCAAGTAAACCAGCGATGTTTACATGTACTCCAAAGTCTTGTTAATGAATACATATCTATAGATGAAAAAACTGATAAATTGCTTTGTTTTCTAGCTAATTGATAGAAATATCGACATCTGGATTATTTGTACAGTTTATTGACATCTGGATTATTTGCACAGTTTACTGGCAGTATTTAACTATGTCGGAAATTTAAATAAGTTATTTGTGAATCGTATGGATATGCCGTTCTGTTATCGGTTGAAATGAGTTTAATAATGAGAACAGGAGATACATTTTGATAACGATTGCACAACGACCTGAAACATGAACACTTGTTAAAGGGCCGGCCACAGTGCAGAAGTACATGGAGAATCAAAAATTAAAACATTTTAAAGGCGATACATTGTTAAATATGGAGGAACGATTTTATTTGGGAGTTATACATACATTCTTCGTAACATATTGTGGGGTAGTTTACAAAGGAAGATTTTATTAAATTTTAGATAAAAAACATTCACTGTTTTAAGAAAGGTCTGTCGACATTAACTTTGTTTTAGTGTCAAAATGCCACAAGACTATCTAATTAACAACAATGTCTTGAGAACTCTTGCTAATATATTTTCAAATAATAACGCTATTAAAAAATAGAAAATGCTGGATCAAATTCATTTCTTGGTATCAAAAATGCAAATATATTTTCCGAAATAGCTGCAATCACCACAAAGCCTCAGGACATTGTTGATTTGGTAGTTCCTATAATTTTGGCACATAAACATATTATTTTGTATTATTATATTATCTTGTTACAGTCAGTCAGAAAAAAATACCCTTACAAATAATAAACTTAGATATGTTTCACTGATAGCAATCTTCCACCCACCAGAAAATTAAAATGACATTACTTATGTTATATGATTGTTATAATCGTTATAATCCTCAATTCTGTGAATCGAGTTCTTACATGATTATCGATTAAACATAATTACGTTTTTAAAATTATAACTAAAACATTCTAATCGGTGTAATAAAAACACAAATAAGCTTAGTAGTTGAACTTTACCTTTTGAGAATAACATATTTCTCTTTGCTTTCTCTGTTAGGATACTTGTCTGAAATGAAACATTGATTATACAAACAGTTTATTGGATGCTGGAGAAACACCTACTAAGTACTTAACCTTTGTATAATTTGAAGTTTACCATATCCACAAATTCATATTAGAAGTGTTTTTCGCTACCAGAACAAATGCGACTACACAAACACTCTTACTCTGAGAAACCAGATGATTATTAATTTACCTCGATTAAATGCCGTTTCCGGGGTGAAAACCTGTACTGGTGTCCATTTTAAGCTGTCAGAATGGAATACCCCATGTGGGCCTCGAAAATAGCCTCATGAGTAAATGGAGGAACTTTTATAACACTAGACCACTCTCGTATTGGTGTTGATAAAATCAACAGCCTTGTGAGTTTGAGTATATATATTTATAACGATAAGGAACTACTTCTTGCACAAGTTTTATGAACGTTTCTCATTCATTGATGGCCTGATAATGAAATGCGTTGGCAATAAAACATTACTCTGTTCAGTTAAAGGCAGATTTTGCTTTAGGATTGACACATTACTGTAAGAAAAAAGTGTGTTCATCTTGTTACATGACAACCGTTATATATGAACAACGCAATAGTCTAACAGTTATGGCCTAGGCATCCATAGTTCCCGGGATCGAATTTTTTACTGATCTAACAACAAATAAAGCATTTATTTTATTTATTTTGTAATTTTCATGCTCGTATGGTCATATTTTCGAATTCTTTTATATTTATTGTCTTTCCATACCCGTTTTCTTGGCCTACACTCTTAAATACCAAACACTCATTTTTGTAACATACGACCTGATAAAATTCCAAATAGCTGCGATAATCCCAAGACGAGCAGTGCCTGCTATCTAAATTTGAAGATAAAATGATAAAGTATTGAAACGTTACGGACCGCATTTGACCTTTTTTAAGAGCCATTTCAGCAAAATAGATTGTGCAGCATGTTAATCGATTAAGCATTTTATAAACGTCATCAAATGCATACAGTTATTAACATTAGTATGAGGATGTCATCTGTTCTACTTTCGGTTTGATGAGTTCTTGACATTTTCCTGTATTATAGATAACGAAGTTAGGTACACTTTGTTTAACCAAAAAAGGAAATTGGATTCGTTTTTTATTGCATACCAACTCAATATAAATACAGGTAAAATGGTTATTCATACATCACGTGATTAAACTGCTGAAATAATATCGGATGGGGGCTCCCGTGTTTCATTTAACACGTGGATAGCCTACAATGCCACTCGTTTTGTCATCGTGCAATGTCTGTTTCAGATCCGGTATCAATTTGATTCAGCAAATCACATTAAAAAGTTTACTTGAAGCGACCAAATAGGTTAAATTGTTTAAACGAAATATTGGCAAAACTCTCCCGTTTTCGAAGGAATGAACCGGGATCGCAAAATTTTAAGAGTCAATCTAACTGAAATGTTTGAAACATGCAATATTCAATAAATTTGCACTACATTGTGGTGTGATATGCACAACCATGCCGCCCACGCTGACACCGACAAGAAGGTATTCACAGTACCATGTCTTATTTCCTCGAAAACAAATGCTAGCAATAGTTTTAGTTATCATATTTGCAATCTAAAAAACAAAAACAAACAATCAGGGGGTGGGGAGGTCATACACCCGTGAACTCTTATCCTACCGTATGTATATTTAATTTCACCATTCTACTGCGGCGGCAATCATAAAAAACAAAGGCACGTTAAGGCTAATATCTTAACCAAACAGTAATCCAGTTCGAGCGTGAAATCGAGCGGTATTCCGGATTCATATCCTCACACACACCATATTGCGGGATTTAAAGGCTGTTTAACCCTGAACTGTAGCAGCTTTAAGCTATTAAACAATTCCATTTACGCTGCAAATTAAAAAACCGTAAAATTTCAATATCTTCAGATGACGACTTTACTCCGTAGTGTTCTCATGAGAAGTTAGTTTCTGTATATTCTTTTAACAATACGCTAAAGGATATATAACGAATTAGTTACCTCTTCAATGCCATCTCCTGGAGAAGAAAGATTGTTTGCCATTATTTAAAACAATGCCTTCTTTTCACTTAAATCGTCTCATTTATTTCACACATTGTACGATTTTACATGTACGTTGATCAGCTGGTTACATACAGGCTCGATCAAATTGTTTTATCTAAGTACTTGACAGGGTAGTTTGATAATACATATCTCATGTCAATAGGTTTGAACAGATAATTACATTACTAAAACGATTTAGAAATACACAATGTGAATAGTAAAGACCCTTGTAAACTGGGACTGCCCTCGAGAAGAAAGGGTATGTACTTTACTGATACATGGAGTATTCTACATGAGGAAGACAATTGAAATGATACATCAACTAAAACAAATCTTGTTGAACTGAAAAAACTGTAACAAAACACATTGCACCTCTTTAAATGGTCGGCTTACTCTTTCGTCCTATGCAATTGTCAACAGTAATATATAAGGTGACCATTCATTCATGTGTTAGTAATACCTGACGTTTAATGGTAATTTGGTCAAAACAGAAACAAAAAGGCAATGAAGAATAAGATGCAAATTGAAAAGATTATTGGTGGATCATTATCATTATTTAACATTTTACTGATTTATATCATCTAGGGGTTAAGTTGTCAGGTGAAGGAGAATCAGTAACGCATGTAATTTACAAATTTTGAACTTGCTACAGACAGTTGATAAAAATTAAAGTCATTAAATTTGCTATAGAAAAATGCATGGTATTGTTGTTAAATGACGACTTTAATTTTACTGCTCAAACATCCTTTTGAGATGGATAGATGCAGAATGATATTTTATTCTGATCTTTATGGTTATAAACTCCACAATGGACAATTTCATTATCCGTCATAATAACGGGTAAACGGATCAACTAATCTTTATAATTAAATAATACAAACAGACAGCTTGATATATTTACTATCATCCTTGTAAAATTATACTTTAACGTGAAGAGAACCCTAAACATAAAACTCTTCACAAAACTAAACATAAGTATCAATTTCCAAACAATGTGATTTGCCTATAGTGTTGGCTAGTTGAACACTTGATAAAAACGCTTCGATAAAAAATCTAAAATTCCGTTCTATAAAACAAAGAGGTTTTTTCGAGAAAATATCATCAGATGGGATCATCATTTTAAATCAACAAAATCTCAATTATGCACTGTAAAGGGACTGATGTCCGGCTACCCAGCTATTGTAATAACTAAAGAACCACCTTCTCAGCAGCCGTTTATCAAGGCTTGAACAGGTTTGATAATCCCGGCCCGGGAGCATATGGTTTTGGTAAGTGGTCACCATTCCTTCGAAGTGAATCTCGTCTAGCTACTCTGGTTTTCCAAGCAACACACGGCTACAGTTGTTTGTAGAACAAATAAGTCAAAACGAAATGTACAATAATGACGCCATAAACAAGTTTTTACAACTACACACACTATATCAATACTTTTTCAAGGCTTGCCATCAAAAAAACCCTTAACATCAGCAGTGCCATTACGAGACAAACCATCCATTTACATGCGGGGGATTTCGAAATTCAAAATTTAACACCTTTATACCACAAAATTTTATGGACTAACACAGTTTTACACACTGGACCATCACATATCACCCAATCCCACAGCAATGACAACACAGGGAGAACAATCCGGCGATGACAGAGAGGGTTTACTTCAACATATTTGTTGTATTGCAATTATAAATCAATACACATTTCCACGGCGAGCCGTCACAAAACTCACAATCCACATAAATCACAAGGGATACACTATGAACATGACGGAGGTTAAGTTCTTCACATTTTCACAAAATGTGTGGCTCTACTTTTCATAGATTAATACACTTTTACATGGCGGGCCATTAAAAAACCCAAATACACATGATTTCAATAACTAGTGCACATTGTCAGGGTGACAGGCTGCCAAACCACAGGTAATTTAAAATCAATAAAATAAATGTCAAAACCTTCTTTAAATTGAATATTCTGCATATGAAAATGGCGATTGGTTATGAAATGTATAAATGCCTGAAAAAGGAACCGAATGAGCATTTGAACACTGCACGCTGGTCGCACATACTGGCGCACGTGGATCCTCAGGTAACGTCGTCTTTCTGCAGTAAGACCGGCCGGCGTTACTCTGTTTGGCATTCCCTGAGGAAAGACAGCGGCCCGTTTCATGATCTGCAGCCCTGCTTCTGGTTGTCCGGATGTTCTTTTACATAAACAGCGGAAGAGTCGGCTTTGTAGAAACGGAACGAGTGGTAATTTTGAATACCTCGAACCGCCAAAAAAATCGAGCTGTAGGTATGACTTCCAGTCTAACCTGCAATTTGTTTGTATCTGTTTAGTTATTGAGATACTAAGAAAATAGTGTTAGTAGTACTTTAAAAACTTTAAATACAAAGCGATGTAAGTGTTTTAGTAGAAAAAGTAACCACGCCTAGTTCTCAGAGCCGTCTGTCTTCTTGTACAGCAGGGGAACGTTGCTTTTAGAAGATTTGTCGACTTCCTCTGCAATCTGCGCAAGGCTGTCCACATCGCAATATCGGAATAGTATTGTATGTTGGCCACCCCGCTATCTACCTGGCTTCTAATGCATTTGCATGAAAATGTGAACCGTTCATTTAACAGCACTTGAGCGAAGTATTTATAAAAAAAAACGTGTTAAAAATAAAATCAAGCTTAGAAGTTTTTCGTTAGGACAGAAACACCGTACCGTTCATTTCCATTTCTTATAATTGTTTTTTAAAAAAATATAGTCAACTTGTTAACCGTGTATGACCTGGTACTCGCATGCGTATCACTATTTCTTCGTGCAGACCCATCTGAATCCTCCCACTCAGGTTTGCTAGCACATACCGGTTCTTATTTTTTCCTTAAACTATATACTCACGAAAGTATGCTTTTATTAGAATATTTATAATAAAAATTCATCTTATCATACACTCGGTATGTATAGTCTGAGTGTATGACTATCATCAATGATTGATTATAATTATTAAAAAAATGAATTAAAAGCCATGTACATGTTATTTCTTCGTTTTTCATATCATTTATTGGTTACCTCCGCAATTATCCGCGTGGATGACAGAGCAACTCTTATAAAAACCCTGTCGTTGAAGACTGTCGTGCAGCATGCTCATAACTGAATTATTATTATTATTATTATTATTATTATTATTATTATTATTATTATTATTATTATGTTGATTTTCATTATTATTATTATTATTATTATTATTATTATTATTATTATTATTATTAATATTTGTATTATTATTATTATTGTAAATGCGCGGAAACTTATAACCAATCTACTGGTCTTCGTCAATCAGGTAATGGAACTGTTTTCCTGTGCTGTCGATTCTTACCCCAGATATTTGCACTTTTCGACCAGTGATGGAATACAGCGGTCCCATTTGACGACTGTGGTGCGGCAATGTAACACCTTGGTTATAGCCATCATTATAGTGCACGTGCACTAGCTCCGGACAGCTGGGCATCGGAACTGGACCCATGGCCCGGACGTGCGTAGACATTTCGTCTGCGGCTTCTTTAAGTGTCTCCATGTACACCTCTCTTTCCCTACATGTGACTTATAATCATACTTAAAACATAGGCATGACATATGTATTGATTAAAACAATATTTGCTGAACTGTTCAATTGCTGTATCGATTACCTAATGAATTGGTTGACTGTTTCAATGAGCAATTAGTTATCTTACTTCATGTATATGACTGACAAACTTTTCATAAAATGAATTGAATGTAGCAATTTGATATTTGGTATGAACTTTACTTTTATTACCCTCGACAAGATTAGTTTTACTATTTAAAAATGAGATCATCCACATGCTCTACGAATGCAAATAAAGCGTCCAACTTGTCCTGTTCTACAACGTCGTCAACTGTTTCCTTTCGCAGCAGTTGGCAAATCTTGCATACATCGTCACGAGGACCACTTATCCTGATGCGTGTAACACATTGACTCCATATGTCCTTGAAACTTGTAATGCCCAACTTTCTTGTAGCGGCTTTTCCGGCCCCCTTCTGACATGTTTTATGAAGGCTTTTTGTGTTTTCCGACGGTAAAACAAATATGCGCTTCCCCATTGCTGCCTATGCTAAAGAGACCGTCTGTTTCTGCAGTCTTAAGAAGGAAGTTTACCACACAATTTACATCATCGTATCAAATTGAACTGTGAGTACTCTCGGAACGAGCCCATTTTCGTTTAGATGCTCATGAATCGCTCTTAATGTCTTTAGTTTTAGATCGCATATCACAGCAAAGCATCATTGAGCGTCAATATAAACAAACCAATACATGTCCGATAGTGAGCAATTCTTTTTTGTCGTATACCAGTCGTCTTTTGATGTTGTCCTCAGACGTCGAACAGAGTCCAGGCCCAAGCAGTGAGACAGATCTTATACTTAATGCTATAGAAGCAGCGAATGCAAAACCACTTTACAAATCACTGAAGTAAAAGATGAAATCTCCAAATTACGTCATGATGTTTCGAATATCCAGACTAAACTATGTAATGTTAAATCTATTTGTAGAGATCTAGATAAACGCCAAAAGGCCACAGAAAATGATCTTAAAACTATTTGATCCAAAGTTGACGACATTGAATATTCTTCAAGTGCTTTTGAAGTTGACTTAGGCCATTTGGCAATCAGTGATGAAACTAATCGAGACCATATTGACATTATTATTAAGCAAATGAACTCAATAGAGCGCGAGTCGCGTAAAGGTAATTTAAGAATTTTCGGACTAGGAGACGAGGAGCACGAATCATCTGATGATACCAAGTCCAAAGTTATAAATTCTGTGTTGAAAGGTTCCCTCCCTGATGATATAAACTTTGATGTTGTTATAACTTTTGCCAAACGTTTTGGAAATATTTACAGGACTCCCCTAGAATGATTCTCATAAAGTTTAAAGATCATAATAACAAATTAAAACTGTTTAAGTTTAAAGATAAATTAAGGCTGCATGGTGTCAGAATAGCAATCGATCTTACAGGCTATGAAAGTTACAATTAGATGATCTTAAAAGGTCAGGTAAAAGGGTTACTTTAAGAAGGGTACTTTAGTTGTGCTTGACAATAACGTTCAACGTTCAACCCCAATATGGGGGGTGTAGACATTTTTATAATGGATTACCTAACTCAGTATATTAGACGTGTTTGTGAAGATTTTATTTACGGAATATTGATAGTTATTGATAAAGGTATATTTTGTCCTGATAAACAGATTCTTTTAGTGTCATTATATAATCCACCACAAGTGTTACCATTTTATACGGATTAAACAGTCAGTGGTTTATCTGAATTTGAAACATTGTTGTGTAATAGCGAATATAATTTGCAGGCATATGAGTTGTTGCTATGTGGGGATCTAAATGCAAGAACTGGTGTTTTGAATGATTTTATTAACATAAATCTAAATATACCAGTGTATGCTCAGCTGGAATCTATTTTTGAGAACGATGTTATTACAATGAGAATTTCGAAAGACAGTACTGTAAATGCTTTTGGAAAATCTCTCTTACAGTTTTGTATGACTTACTCATTATGAAGAAGAAGAAGAAGAATAGTTTATTTGGATTTAAACATACAGTTCATCATCCATCAACATGATCATACATATATACAATAGTCAATATACCATTTAGTATTACATTTAGAATACATTACAAATATATACTATTACTAAGGAGAACATGCATCAAAACATATTATCAAAGGAAATATTATACTTGTATCAATGATAACAAATATTCAATTTATGAGCATATAGCATAGTTTTAAGTCTTATTTTTATGAAACATACATGATACAAAAAAGCAATATCAACGAAACAACAACAACACATCATTGAGTTAACAAATTAGTTCGTATTTTACGCGCACAATTTATGAAAGTCACTATTTTCAGAATTAGTGTCTCATTTCTTGTGTTTATCAACTCTAAAAATTTTATCATGTTAGGTCTTTCAATATAGTATTTGGGTAAATACCGCTTGCGTATAACTTTATATTTATTACAAATGCACAAGAAGTGATACTCATCTTCTATGTCCACATTATCACATAGTTCACAGTATCTTTGATTTCTGTCAATGCGATTTCTTCCATATCGCCCAGTTTCGATTCTTAGACTGTGACATGATATTCTCATTTGTGTAAATAATTTTAACAGATAGTGGGGAATATTACTATTAAGATAAATTTCGTATTCAAAGCTAACCTTAATTTCCTTATACACATTTAATACTGAATTTTTCATTATATCATCTCTCCAGTTTTGCATATAACAATCATATAATCTTTGTTTAAAGCTTAGTAAAAATATATCTTTATCAACTAAATATGGCTGTTCCCACACCTCACCAAAACCATATATACAACAAGTTTTTCACATTTGACAACCAGTTATTTTTGTTATTCAGTAAATCATTCAAGGAACATACATATAATGTTTTCATTATGCAATTCTCTGAACACAGCAACTTAAACCAGTACTTTATTATTCTATAATATCTATTTATGAATAGCGGGCGTCTTCCCAGTTCACCATAGATAGCAGCATTACTTGCAGACAATTTAACACCTAAAATTTGTTTGCAGAAACGCAAATGTATACGCTCAATTTCTTTGGATTTTGTAAAGCCCCAAACTTCTGATGAATAGTTGAGTATAGAGACTACAAACGCATCAAACAATTGGCATTTTGTCTTCGCTGTAAGACTAAACTCTTTTAAATTGAACAACAGCACGTTTAATGCCTTCAAGGCCTTTCCACACAATAGATGTACATTTGAATTGAATGACCCATAACAGTTAAAAATCGTTCCTAAATAATTAACGTTGTCTACAATCTCTAGAGAAGTGACACCATACATCCAGTGTCCATCATTTCGTAAACGACCGCGACGTCTAAACACAATAATATTTGTTTTATCAACATTTACTCTTAGTCCACATCTATCACAGTATGCCTTAAGATTGTCCAAGCTGCGCTGCATGTCTTCTACTGTTTCGGCTAAAATCACCATATCGTCAGCATACAACATTAAAATAAGACTGATTTCCTCAATTGTAATTCCACTATCAATGTTTGACTGTAAATATAGTTCCAGGTCTTCTATAAAGATGGACCAGAAAAGAGGAGAACAAATATCACCTTGCTTTAAACCGACCGATATTTCGATAAAATCTGAATATTGATTGCAATGTTAAACTTTAGATCTAACAAAAGCATACATAGATCTTACAGTTCTAAGCATTTTACTATTTATTCCTATTTTAGACATCTTTAACCACAGAGCATTTCTGTTCACGCTGTCAAAACATTTCTTCATGTCCACGCATGCGCAATACAGACGACGTCCGTTATTTAGCCTCGTATCAATTAAGGATTTTAAACAGAATATGGCGTCAGTTGTTGAAAAACCCTTACGGAAACCGAACTGTGCATCCGTTACTTTGTTGTATTTCTCACACCAACTAGTCAGTCGTTTATATATTAATGAGGAATATATTTTTGCTAAACAGCTCATAAGAGTTATTCCCCTGTAGTTGTTAGTCACCGCGTCGTCGCCCTTTTTGAAGACAGGAACGATAATTCCTTCCATCCATGGTGTTGGAAAATGACCCGATGAGAAAATGAGATTAAATAGGTCTGTCATATGTCCCGCCATTATATCCCGAGATTCAATAAAATATTCATTAATAAGCTCATCCATTGATCCAGCTTTGTATCTTTTAAGGTTTCTGATCGCTTCATTTACCTCTTGTATTGTAATTTCTTCATCTAGCTCATTATATATTGGGTCATCATCAGGTAACTCTTGGTCACAGAATTGTTCACTCTCGTCATCGATTACAATGTTTATTTCGTCGACCAAGTTTTTGAAATAGTCGTGAAATTCATTTACACTCAATGATTGTCCTTTAGATGATTTATTCTTACAAAAATACTTCCAGAACTCTTTCGGTTTCTTTGTTTTCAGGGCTTCAATTTGTCTCATTTTTTCAAATTTGTAACGTTTCTTTTTACGCTTTATCAACAGTTTATAAAGCCGTTTTTTCTCGAGTAAATTTACTCTATTAACGTCATTTCTTTCTCCGTTAAACGTATTTAACGCTACGTTGTACTCGTGTTTAGCTGTATGGCATTCGGCATCAAACCAATCTTTTGTTTTAATGACTGAAGTTGTAGCACGTACTTGGTGAATATTTAATCTCCGAGAACATGTTTTAAATAACGGGCTTGCTACATCATTAATTAGGTTAGTGAATTGTGTGGTAACATTGTCAATAGTTGTTTGCTCCGTGTTCTGTACATTACGGAAAATATTATTAAAATCTGGCAATTTTGTAATAAGATTCCTTCTGTATTCGGTTCGTTTATTACCATCCCATTGTATTCGCTTTGTTTCACTGCAAATATACTCTTCAGTTTTAATCTCCCGCACATTAAGACTAAATTCAATTATGGCATGATCTGAGAAAACGGTGAAGTCGCTGATCCTCATTGATCTTAAGATTAAACGGTCATTACATGAGCACAAAAGGTAGTCTATAACCGAGTTTCCCATATGTCCACAAAATGTATACCGGTCTGTATTTGGTATTCGTCCATTACAAATACGGAGTTCAGTTCCAATGCATAAGTCTATTAGTTGATGACCGTGATTGTTGACAGTAGTATCCATGGAAACGCGAACTTCGTGGACATCCGGTGTATAATTCGAGTTATCTAAGTCTGGATTTAGTGCATCAAAATCTATGAAATCCTTTTTAAGACCCACTCGACCGTTGACATCGCCGCCTACATATACTTTTCCAAGTTGTTTAAATTTTATTATATCAGTTTCTAGCACTTCAAATAGCTTACAATTCACTACGTTATAAGCTGGTGAACTTTCGCCCCATATGTATACAAATCCTATGTAAATGTCCTCGTCAGTCTCAAAATAACCGCTGTCAAGTCTTAACCAAATTAATGTGTCGAAATGATTTTCTACAATTTCAACACCCTTTTCTATACTCGCCTTATAATATAGAACAACCCCGCCACTATTTCTGCGCGCTCTTCTGTGCTGAAACTTTCTATAAAAATTTAGTGTCTTATAGCCCTCAATGTTTACGTTGCTATCTTTATTTGTCCAAGATTCTAATAGACATATAATATCGTATTCTGATAATATCTCACAAAATTCGTTGTTTTCTAGTTTATCATTTGTTAGTCCATTACAGTTCCATATGCCGATTTTAACATTGCCCTCCTGTGGATCCTACTCAGCAGTACCGTATTTCCCCTTCGTATAGATCCTACCATCGACGAACAACTTATTGTATTTTATGTAAGCCTCTTTCTCGTCACTTATGCATAGTAAATGGACGAGTTGGGAATGATAAAGGTTTTAGTGATTTTACGTACTATGGAGGTATTGGGTCAAGCGTTGTGGATTATTTTATATGTAGCCATAGCTTGTATGAGATTTGTAATAATTTCAAAGTAGACGCGAACCATGAAAGTGATCATATGCCATTAGTTTAGTGTCTTGATAGTATGTTAAAACCAGATGTTAATGATAAAGACAAAATTATTTATAATAGCAAAATTTGTATAGATGAAAGTAGTTATGAACATTACCAAGATGTGTTAAGCCAAAGTATACTTAATGGTGATTTCAAAGCTGTTGATGATATGTTAGAATTAGAGGATTTTGATACTAGTTCTTTAGTCGGAGAATTCCAAAAATGTATTTTAAATGTATCGAAAGATTTTGTTAAGCAAATAAGGAAAACGAGTAAACGTAAAGTAGGTTTCAACTGGTTTGACAATGAATGTAAATAACTTTACGTAGTCTTAGATTGTATAGATCAACAAAATGTATGGCAGATCTGTTTGATTATACGGTAGCAAGGTCTTAATACAGGTGTGTTTGTAAATCTAAGAAATTACTATGCCAGAAGCGCATTGGTTTAGATTTAGAGAACTCCATGCCAAATCCTAAACAGTTTTGGAGTAAAATAAAGCGTTTAACTGGCAGACATAGAACTGATCCTGATATAAGAGGCGAAGAATGGCTGCAGCATTTTAGGACTTTATTCCAATCTGATACTGACACTGAAAATGTGACCCCTATTAATGACAACTTCTTTAATGAAGTGGATGGTGTAAATAATGTCATCCTAAACTCCAGGATTGAATCTGATGAGGTAATAAAGGCAGTGAATGACTTAAAGTTAAATAAAGCTTCAGCCGGAGAGCTATTGCCTGCACATTTTAAATAAGGTCTTTTCTATTTATTGCCATATATGTAACGTATTTATAACCAAATATTTACATCAGATCAGGTTCCGACAAGCTGGACGCTATCTATTATTATACCAGTGCCCAAAAAGGGAAGTTGTAATAATCCTGATAATTACAGGGGTATAGCCCTTGTTGATGTATTTAGCAAAATATATATAAGCATTTTAAATAGAAGACTTACCTATTAGACTCAAGTTTATACTTCCATCTCGGAGTCGCTAGCATGATTAAGATACGTTTATAATACAACTGATAATGCTTTTGTTTTATATTATATTTATATGTTATAAGCAATTATTTAAGTACAAATGGTAAGAAGTTATATGTTGCTTTTATAAATTTTAAAAAAGCGTTTGATTCTGTGGATAGGTCAAAATTATATACAAGCTTATTTAGACAAATTGTTAAAGGAAGGCTATTGGATGCTATTCAATCAATTTATAAAGACGTCAAAATGTGTATTAGATGCAAGGATGGAAAAACAGAGTGTTTTGACTGTCCAAGTGGTTTAAGACAGGGGTGTAATTTAAGTCCAGTATTGTTCTCACTTTTTATTAATGAGTTGTATAGTTATATTGAACAAAGTGGTGTGCATGGTGTTCAGCTGTTCCCTTCCGATATAGAAGTGTGTCTACTTATGTTTGCAGATGATGTTGCTCTGTAATCTGATACAGTTGTAGGTCTACAAAAACAACTAAATGCGCTAAACTTTTATAAAAATGTGCATTTTTTTCTTTTTAAGGAGTGCTTATTAGTTTTGTTGTGTTCCGGCATAGGGACTATACATAGCAGTTATGTTTGCATGCGAAAGAATATACTTACGGGGTGTGTTAGCACCGAAATGTACTTGCTATGCAATCAGATCTCAAAATATGCACAATTCCTATTCGGGAGAAAAGCTCCTGGCACCACAGTTTGCACAATATTGAAACGAAATAGTAACCAGCCTAAAGTAAAAGTGTTCTTACACGGTACCACATTCTCCGATTTTCGAAACATGTCCGTTAAATGAAATTATCAAATAAAATATAAATCATACTCACGTTTGTTCATGTAAACATAGGGCACAGCTCCACCACGGAAGTGTCGACAGCTCTTTTTCTTTGCACCACCGTAAAGTGAAAGAGATGGCATTTAGAGGCCGTGTAAAGGCAGTATCAGAAACCAAAATATCCTATTTAAACTATTTAAGGCTAGAAATGACTTCAGGCTTCAGGCTTGGGTACTTTCCATTATAATACTACTAGGTGTAAGTAGTTTATTATAAACACGGCATATATACACCATAAAACGTCATATGTATACAGAACCTTTCAACGCATTTCGGACATTTCGTACGACACTTTCGTGAATGTAGGAACAACGCCATCTTTAATAAAAATAAAACCGTTTATGTTTTCTATTTCATTTCATTTTATGCCAAACATAAAATATTTATTATCTTAACCTTAAGTAAAGACAAACAAAGGAACACAATATAGGTCTGCCAACAAGCGGGGTATTTTATTTTGTATATTCTGACAATTCAATAACATTCACACAGGCACTGATTCCCTGAATAGCCATAACATGGTGAATGGCTCAATGTTCCTATACACAGTGATGAATGCTTCTGCATTGTAGTAATGTCCGGAATCACAGCCCTCTACACGAATAAACTCCCATTCGTACGTTGGTAACACAAACAATACCAAACTGAAAAATAAATATGCGTTAATAACACAGAAACAATCATCTATTTGTATATCATTTTTTGTAATCAATAAAACACGCTACTAGCGTACAATGACACGATCCTCTCCGTACCCCACTTGCTTATCGAATGATTTCCCAAATCAGTACATAACCCGATACTTGTAATTTACTCGAGGAAAATGTAAAACTTATATAAACTACAGTACCCTACAAAATCTACCTCACAACCGAATTTTACATTATCAATTCCGATAATAAATACATTTATGTTTTCTATTTCATTTCATTTTATGCCAAACATAAAATATTTATTATCTTAACCTTAAGTAAAAACAAACAAAGGAACACAATATAGGTGTGCCAACAAGCGGGGTATTTTATCGACAGTAAAAGAACGGGTGCGTAAACAACAGTCAAAAATATATCAATGAATGAAATATGCCTAAATTGTATAACAATTCATGTAATCTATAAACCAAGATTAAGAGATACAAATTTCTTAGTGTCATCCGATACCCTGACATAACGATCTTTTGCATTTTCAGATTTCCATCTGCCATGCCTTTTGAACAATCGTTCAGGGACACCCCCATTAGCAGCCGCCGTAGCACCCCCTGAACGGAAAGATCTATATTCTGCAATGCATAAAATAATCCTCGCACTCAGAGTACGACTTCGCAAGTATCTGATACAAGCGGAACTGTCAAAGGGACTAAACATATTATGTTATACTTCGCACACAGTGTACGAACCTCATTTACATCAGATGTAAATGGTATCAGAAACACACATTTTCAAATAATATCTTTACGTAAGTTATTTTAAAATAACTACGAAATACGATGATAAAAACCTTTCCCTGGCTCTACTATACGACATGGGTTTTACACCCGATAATACTCATCTTTTTGATTTTTGACAACACATGATATTTCTAAAAATATATTCTGTGGAACTTTCCTCAATACCAACTGTTATAAGATATTTTTCCAAATATGATACTGGACACAACAATGAGTTTGTTCTAGATATTGTCACCGTTTCACCATGACGTAGTTGATCTGTTTTGCTTTTACTTATGAATATTTTAACACAATCTTCAAGAATGGATAAATCTGATCATTTTATAGAAACCAGTTCATTAAATCTTAAAAAACCTGAAAAACTTATTAGACACATAGTTACAAAACGAATGTCAACCAATGCCTCTGAACTTCCAAAATGGTGTACAATACATTTCATATCTTCTACAGAAAATGCACATTTTTGAACGACAGGTCTAGAATTTTCTCTTATGAGACCATTTTTAGCAAACGTAACTAAATCGGAAGAACACGGATCTTCAAAACCTGCATCTATATTCTGCAATGCATAAAATAATCCTCGCACTCAGAGTACGACTTCGCAAGTATCTGATACAAGCGGAACTGTCCAAGGGACTAAACATATTATGTTATACTTCGCACACAGTGTACGAACCTCATTTACATCAGATGTAAATGGTAACAGAAACACACATTTTCAAATAATATCTTTACGTAAGTTATTTTAAAATAACTACGAAATACGATGATAAAAACCTTATTTTCTCATCTCATTCTCATTTCACCCAAACAGTCACTATCATCATGAAAGTACTTATCATTGTTTAGGCCCTCCGATGTCGCTCTCTCGTTTGACAGACGACCCGCCGACCAGCTCGCACTCCCGCCGGAAGTGTCCTTTCCGTCCGCAACCGAAACAGATGGCGTTGGTGTTGGCGTTGGACCTCGCTTGGTAAGGGTGGTAGGGGCGAAAAAGCTGCTGTCTATCCCTAACCATGACCATGGATGTCGCTCGATTGGAGAACGCAGGACTGGAGAAGTAGCCTTGGCCGGAAATCGCTGACGTCACGGTGGCCGTTGGCGGTGGACCAGCGCGGCGAGAAAATGAAACAAAGCTTGTTCTCCCTGGCCACGTGGCATGCCAGCTCCTCCTTCCGGTGTGTCGCTACGACCGGCCTCCGACTCCTTCCTCAAAACACTGCCTTTCCGTCCCCCCAAACATAGCCTAGCAGTGGCTTATTAAATTAAATAGCAATATTAAGTATTTAATTTCTAAATTTCCAATGTCCAAAAAAAATAAATAGTGTTCACAATAATAAAACACGCTACTAGTGTACAATGACACGATCCTCTCCGTACCCCACTTGCTTATCGAATGATTTCCCAAATCAGTACATAACCCGATACTTGTAATTTCCTCGAGGAAAATGTAAAACTTATATAAACTACAGTACCCTACAAAATCTACCTCACAACCGAATTTTACATTATCAATTCCGATAATAAATACATTCAAATGTTCCATTAGCTAATATCCCTCGTTCATGTTGGGCTATTAATTGGCTTTTCATAGACAATACCGTATGCTTATGCGATCATCTGGTGCTTGGATTTGTAATATTGGCCATTTTCGGGAAATAATGATCAGTGAAACTCCTTCATGTCTGTCTAAAAATGTCAGAAATGCCCATCAGCATTCAATTTACGTATGACATAAGATCACGTGAACTATACACTGTTTTAAATATTGTAAAACATAATCAAACTAAAAGGCATATTTCAAACCAATCAAGTTACACAGTGTACATATTTATCATTCACACACAAACATACACACAATACCTGGTGTCCCTGTACTGTACCTTAGTTATTTCAGTCATATATAATGCAATACAATTATATTTTGGCGTAGTATTTTATAGGAAAATATTTTAACATATGTACTTATGTTTCTGAATATATAACGAGAGTTTGTTTAGTTCTCCATAAATTTACAAGGCGTTTGTAGACCAAGTTTTATGTAAACGAATGTGATTCTTTCTTTAATATACAGAGTATGGAAATAAGAAGCGACGCACTGTTTCGAGTGACTCTTCTGGCATTATGGGCTGCAACTCGAACGTTCCAATACATCCGATTTTAGCCGAAATAACTATCCAGTGTGCAAGAACTTATTTGTTTTGGTATTCGTTCATTAATCTACTACTGACTATTAACAAATTTCCGACTGTACGATTTTAAGATGTTTTTACGGTTGTGGTCCAATTGTGATACCATTCTTAAAAGGATACTCTATTTCAAAAGCAATTTCCTCTCGCGCTTTTCATTACGTTTTTAATGATGCCATTCAAAATAATAGTTTTTAGTTGTCATTCGCTTTAAAGACTCTCATAGTAAGACATAAAGGTGTTTTTTTGTATTTTACATAATGATTAATCGGATATTGTAATTGTCCTTCAATAGCATGTGGAATTATATACGGTGTCATGGACTTAGAGATAAAGGCTTAAATTAGTGATGAGTGGAGAACCTAGATCAATTTATCCCATGAAATAACAAGCATTTATATTATCATTAACAAATTTATTATTTGCATATACACCAAACAAACCATACATGATATCATAACATTTTGCACAAAATCATATTCGTAATCATATTAGGTAAATATCAGTAACACAACATACGTTATTTGTTTAAGAAATCACGTTTACTCTCCTTATGCTTAGCCATGTAAATGCAACAAAAATGGTTAAATACGGTACTCATTAGATATAATTTATTTTAGGTCTTTGTGGACAGAAATCGGCAACAAAATAATACAAATCAGTCGTCTTGGTAAAGATTTAAGGAAATGTTAACATAGTAAATACAAACTCAAAAAGAAATATAATTTTCTACGTTTGAGTAAAACGAATTATAAGGAAATAAGTTTCCCTTATTCATAATGAAATAACCTCCAGGTGGCAATTTATAAACACGAGTGATTCGTGCGCATATGAATGTAAAGGCATTCAGCTTTGTCGAATCGATCCGTTCACATCAATTCAAGTGATGGTTAAATTTAACAAGAAAATGTTTATTGTGAAGGTTTTATGTTACTATGCAATTTCATCGCATGAATGATCAATTTGTATGAATGATCAATTTGTTCTCATTTGTCTTCAAAGAACATAACCATGTAAAATACATACTTAAACATACATCATAAAAAAGGTTTTATTTTTCTATACATCTTTGTAAAAGAGCTTCTGGGTAAGACACGTCCTGTAAATCTAGATGACAAACTGGCAGAGTTTTCTGAGTTTTCCCCAGAAGGAGGTTTTTATCTCAGTCTGCAAGCTCCATTTTTGTCAGGCATGCTATTACCAAGACATACTTTACTCATGTTGCTAGTTCATACTGTATGTGTCCATCAATTTCCCAAGTGCTTCACCGAGACTTCCAAAATAATATCATTGAAAGGAATCGAATCGGTTGTTTTCTTTAGGCGGTTATAGAATGTTGTTCAGGGAACAAGTAATACTTGGAAGTTTACAAACTAAAAACACAACTCATGTTTACAAGACACATTTTGTTTCCCATATGGTAATACAAAATTAATCGTATTTTTGATTTTATGAAAACATGAATTTGAACCAATCAAAGTAAGCAACTATCTTATCTAAATGATAATCATTATATGTCGATTTTCAAATAGAATTCACATTATTCTGCAGACCTTCTTGTTATTCTTGTTGGCCTCTGTGACTCTTTCACGCATTTTCATCCGATCACGTATGTCCTCCATATCCCTGGCAATCTCATCGAGTTGTGCTTGTAACAGCTCCTCTACGCCTTGCAATTTCTTCTTCCAGTCGATGTTCATTTTGTGAACGTTCTTTTCTATAACGTGCCTCGTTCACTGACACGCTTTTAAATGTAGCAAGTGGCCGCTGCTTACTTTCAAGTAGCTGCTTCATTTTTGTTTCATTACGCTCACGTTCTTCTTTTAACATCAATATTACAATATATTCATAAATTTAAACAAAGGCTTTAATATCTATATTGATATCTGATTTAATTATTAGTGTGATTTTATCTTTAAAACACAATCTAGGCAATGAAAATATTCCCCCGCAAACCAATCATAACTTCGTTACTTCCGTTTCCTGGCCTCTACCAGAAGAATTTCTGACTCTGTGTTGGATATATCTTTTGCAAACTTTTGCCAAACATGATGCCTCTGGAATTTAAAATCAAATATTTTTTCCATAAACATGTAGCGTTTACACTTATATAAAACTACAACATTCATTACATGATCGAGTTATCGAGACAATTACAGATAAAATAGCTGTATGTTGAAATATCAACATGTTTCCATTGCAATCCTACCTCATCATATTCGAATGAAGCCAGTTTTTCGTTGTATTCCCGCTCAATATCATCTAATATTTGTCGCAATTTATAAATGCCATCCTCCTCGTGAAAACTTCTAGCTTTAACACGTTCTTGCAGTGTCCAGTATTTGCTGCATTCCTCAAGGGCATTTGTACATTTCTGCTGTAGTAGTTTTTCATTTCTCTCCTCTGTTTGTTTCCAGAACACTTCAATTTCATCCTGAAAGTAACAAAGTCGTGAAAGGAAATAAAACAACTTTATTGAAATTAAACTAATTGAAGATTGTTTTAGAACATAACAATGCCATTTATGCACTAAAACTACTATAAAATTATGCCCGTACTGTTCTTAATGGAACCATTTTTTGTCTTTTCATGATATCTTTGCTTGAGATGTTCATATTAGACTTTAGGACAAACAGATGAAATGTCGAACGACTGACATACTTGGCGAATTACATGAATGGTATCAACTGACACAGAGATAGACCGAAACATATATATATTCATAGGTAATCGAACGAATTCAACCAGGTATCACCTGTTACAAATTGTTTTGAAAACACTTCTTCGAAATAAAAAATATTTTACTAAAAGGGCTTTTCTATATATATTGTTAAAATGTACAAAAATTAAAATGTTAAAATTTACAGTCGTCCTAATAAAAAAGTAAGTGGTGAATTTCGACTGCTTGTAACGCACTATCAATTGACGGATACTAATTTTGTTATACACGTTTTATCACTATTAAATTAATTTACAGTGGGTACGATCGCAAATTCCGGGCTAAAATAAATCAACAGTGAGTAAACGTTAACAAAACAATATTGACGAGTAAACTCATAACGTAAAACGTGAAGATTTGCGCGGAACACAAAATCACGCTGTTAAATTAAACTTAAAGACGTAGTTTTGATTGTGATGGCAACATTATTGCTCTTCAGCAAATCCACGACAGCCGGGTTGTAAACATGCATGTATAATTTAGTCTACACAGACTCATGGCGAAAAGTAATAAAAGTAAAGATGTCAGAGATAATTAGGACAAAGCACGGATGATAGGATTCAATTGTATTAATTTACCAATGTTTGCGGCTGCCCTTGAGATATATTTTATCACAACTATATACCTTCGCAGTGTTAAAGGCGATGTTTCCATTCGGTCCGTCCATAATGGCATTTTGAAAGACATATTGAAACGCTGAATCTCTCGCAAAAGCGCATTGCTGATGTAGTTCATGTCTTTTTATCGGTAATCTTAAGTCTCTCATATGCCTTTCATATATACGTGATGCAAACGTGCCGATTTTTTAGTTTTCTCTCTGTGCCGCCTTTGTGAACGTAGCATCAACATCAGCAGTACCACCTTTGGCAATGTCCTCAACAAAGCCACAAACCAGACTTGCAAAAACTGTGAAATAAATACAGATAAAAGTGAATATAAAATTTATATATATGTTACTCTTATAATGTTTGCAAGTGGGGTTTATTTATTTGATTTTAATGGCCGGTTTATATAAGTAGCTAGTTAATACAACTGTTTCTAGCATCAAATAAATTCAATACATTTGCGTTTCTTGCCAATAATTTTATGGTTATTTAAAGCCACCAAAATCACAACAATTAATTCGGGTATTAAATGTTTATCACTTGTTCAATCCTGTTTATAGCAAGTGAGAAAGATACGTTACCTGAACCATTTATTGGCTTACTAACCGCAAGCCGTTTCGGTTGTTCATTGTGCGCGTTTCTATCAACTGACGGGCTGTTAGTTGAAACCGTGTGCATGTTCCAGATAACGGAGTGTTTTTCAGATTTTCAATTAGGTCAATGCCGCCAGGGGGTGGCAATGCAAAGCATCTACGTGTTTGAAAACAGTCTTTGAAACTTTCTCTTGTCTTGTTGTATGATTTCTTTTTTTTCTTTTTTGTGCTCTAATGCACTTTCCGGGTATTCATCAGCTGTAATGGTTGCTCCGTCGATCCCTTCCAATTTCTTATAAAAATCTCGCAGAACAAGAGCAAATGATGGTAACACCATGTGCAAATTTCGATCATTGCACTTTCCATTAAACTTAATATTCTTTGACATTTCTGAAACCAATCTGAATGTTATTAAGGATTTATAATTTCAATGATTCACACTCACGCACATATCTATGCTCGCATCATGTTGGGTGGATTTATTTTACAACTAAAAGTAAAAAATATTCGATCAAGAATTCTCTTTTTAAATACAACAAAAAAAATCAGCATCTATGAGAAGATATAAAAAAGGTAACTTGAAATGTAAACATCATAAAATCAGCTGAATGAATTAATTCTATGAATTATTTTAATGTACAACACCACTAGAAAGGTTATTTTAAGTAAGTCTTTGACCTCAGTGAAATATTTATGTTAATGTTCTGTATGATAATATATTGTTTGAAAATTAATGAAATAAAACACCTTAAAAAATCATGACATCCAAATAATTTGAGTTTCAAAAACGTTTAGAAATGGAAGTAGTGTGACTTTATATAAAAGTAACTGTGTCGTAACGTCGTAAATTCAAAGTGAAATAACAACATCGATACCAAGGAACAGAAATAATTGAAGTCGGTGTCGTCATTGTTGGTAGGTGGGAATGTTTAGGCGTTAAAAAATAAAATACTAATTTTTAGAAGCATGTTCGCCAAAGAAGAAACACACATTTAACTGATGATATCGTTGAATATTGCATAAGATAATGTGTCTGTTAAACCTTGAATCTTTTGCCTCACAGATATTTCGAAACCTTCACGTGTCTTGTCCCTGCAGTTTCCATTGTAATATATTAGTAAACTGTCATTTATAAATTGTCCAAAAACGAACTTTTTTGTTTGGACGGGACAACTTCCAGCTTAATCAGATATAAAGTACTTATTGTTGACTTTTTATTTGCTAATGGAAGAATTACGAATGCACAAACCAATCTTCCAACACATATAGAAAAATGTTCATGCCGAGTTTCATGTTATATGCTGACGAAAAATAGCGACAGACCGAGCGAAGCCAAAGCGAAAGCAAACTTTTAGCATAAACTTGATGAAGTTAAATTTAGAAGTAATTTATCTGTGACCGAAATTTCCTGCACGTCATACCTCGCTAGTGTACCCTTTGAGAGCTTTAAATGCATATTCACTTCAAAGCAGCTGAAGTCTAATGATTGACGCAAACAAAGAAATACATGAAACCGGGTTGGTTTTGACCGTTTTTGTTACGGACGTTTGGACTGTTGTTCACATGTACATCCGGGAAACTTGAAACGTAGAATCGCCATTTTATTTGAAGAAAACTTTACATTTTATGTTTTAAATCTTCTCCAGGGCTTTGTCAATGGTCAGTATTGGTTTAGTTTATTTCGTTGTGGTATTGTCCATATGTCCACGTCATGTCGGGTTGGAATTCTTTGTATTTAATGTATTTTTCTGTTTTTGGAATCTTGCGTTTGCACCGATGGTCAAAGTGACAATATTTGCATGAACATCTCCTTGATCACCAAAACATCCCTTTTACCCATTTAATCTGTGCATGTAATTTATTACAGTATATGCAGTAACCACCTTATTGATAAAGCACACAGATGTTTATGGAGTGAGACGTGGCAGGGTGAAAGCAGTCGATTGTATTAATCGGTAAGACAAATGTATATTGTTGTTGTTGTTGTAGTTGAAATACATTGTGGAGTATATTGTACATTGTTAAGCGTTATACCACTGACAGCCATGGATGCCAGTAATTGAATATATGATTAATTGTGTATATGAATATGTTTTATATGTTTTAGAAAGGTTTGTGTTTGAATTGATATGTATTGTAATAGTATGTTATTTGGTTTGTTAATTGCAGGTTGCAGAACTTCTGTTTATGCAGTCCTGTCGCATTGTATACTTTAACATCTACAATACAGAGTGTGAAGTGAAACAAGACTTGTGTTTATTATATAATGCTGGTACCACACACCTGTAACAGTTGTTTAGATCTTGTACCCTTTCCCTACTAACTACATTTATAGTAGCATGAGCTAGCTTGGGTATATACAACGTTGTTTTTGTTAGTGTTTTTCCTGCCGTTTGTAATAATATACACTAATGTATTTGTATTTCTAAATATGTTGTTTGGATAATGTTGAATTTATCTAGTTATTATCGCGTACTGTGCTATAACCTTTTTTCGACCAATGAGAATCAAGTTCTTTTAGAAAAGACTTCTGTTTAACAGTACGCTACTAGGTCAATGGCGCCCGAAAGACATCACGAAACAAACTCGTCATTAACGCTTATGGTAATTCTCGATAACTTAGTCGGACTACTTGCAGTGACTTTCGCTGTACGTTTAAATCTCACAATATCTGTAAACATTCGACATACGTACAAAATCTAAACAATCAGCAGAAATATAAAACGTGAATAGACATCCATGTCAAGGCCACTAGATAAAACAACGGCTTTCATTTCCAACAGAAATGGTTCAAATTCTTCCATTTAAGACTTTAAGGGAATATAATTATGCACGTCGTTTAATTTTCAATGTCTGTACGCGAAAATTGCAACAGCTACCATAAAGAAAGTTGAATAATAAAAACAGGTTTGTTTAGAACAATATCACGAATTCGAATTATCATCAGTCAATCACCCGCATGGAAAACAATACAAAATGGATACTCCAAGTTTTTCAGGGCATATTTGTCAAACACACACTCCATGTTGTAAATAAGAATATTGCTGAGGAGTGTGACAAGTGTGAAAATATTCAGGTCATGTTGTTCATCATCCTGAAATCAATACTGCATACATTTTAAATCCCAAAAATAAGTAAACGATGATTTTTCATAGGATATATGTTCTTTTATAATAATATCAAAATGCCTATATGCTCCATATACCTAGAAACAAGGAAACAAGACATCGATCCAGTGCCTTGAAATTTTTAGATGATATGTTTGTTTGACTATGAATATCAGTTATGTAAATGTCGTTTTATCGGGTTTTATTGCTCTTCCCCTTTTTATATGAATCTATGTGCATTTGTTGTTTCGCCATTTTCACAGTAGTTTGAGCCGCTGATTGTTTTCATGCTATACCAAACTATTTTACACGTTTCTGCGTATTTGTTGTTAAACGCGGTTTTAAACGTTTATGTGATGGCATAACTAATCCAGTGGTATATTGCTTCCTAATTTCATATCTTTCTCCAATCTGATTGGAAAATATCGAAAGGAGGAGCTATTTCAACGCTTCGCTAGTGCACCTGGAGATATGACATATTCTTATACAATAACAACTTTCTCTAAATAACTTATCGACAAAGGAGCATTACTTTGTATGAACATATTTAGCTTTAAAATAATACTTAAATTGTGTTTATCAGTTAAGTGATTTAGCAAATTTTAGAAATTAAAGTAAAGACATACGTTCGTTATATATTTATTTATGTTATTTATGATATTAACTCTTGAAGATCAATTCTGATATAAAATTCATGAACTTAAGTTAAATTTCGCACTATTTTTGAGTGTTTGTCATTACGTTGAATGATCCCCGTTCAATAGTTATCAAATCAAATGATTTCATGTTCAAGTTTGGTGGGGTGGATTGAACTCTTCTTTTCGCTGCCACTTACACAATCCTATCTATGTGACATTTTTATGATCCATTTTATTCAGAACAGTTGCGATCGGAATTCATGTAAGTTTACTTCTACCTACATAAAGGTCATTTAAACATTTTAAAAACATTAAATTCTTAGGTCTACAAATATGTAAATATACATTTGATTCTCGATTATAATAATTCATTTACATCTTATCTGAGGATAAATACACCGAAAACCTTCGCCAAAATCACAAATGTCTTGAGTTGAAGTTTAATATTCAGGCTCAATAAAAGTAATTAATTTTCTTAAACATTTCAAAAATAAAGATTATTTGTGTTTAACCAAATATGTGTGCCAAATTGTTAACAGTTTATTTGCACTAAAATCGACCAATTTACCAGTATTGCTATTGTACGAACGATTTTACAACAAAAATGAACTATCAAACACAGACCCAATACGTCAGTGAATAATGACTTAGATGAATAAACCTTTTCTATATCACCAAGACCCTCTGTGTCTAGTAGCACTAAGACTGTATCCTTTTGCGTTGGATGCATTTTGCACCACACCCATATTCCTTTTGTTGTTGGCTCAACTGAGTGTCCTGTATGGAAACCTTCAAAACAGAAAGCACATCATCATACTCATGTTCATACCAAAACAAAGTTTTATTGAAACAAGTCTCTACTAGATAATGTCAAATTGATGCTATGTTGATCTTCTCATAGGGCAGGTATATTATCAGCAATAACACACGTTCATAATGTTTATAAAAACAGAGGAAAATGCTGTTCTAAAGCTGATTAATTTAAAGAACATTTTTTTTAGTTCAAATCTATATCATTTAAACGATTGAGTTTATTCATTCTGGATACCTACAAATGTATATGATGCCTTCAAATTGACATTGTCTAAGCCGAATCAGCGCGGGAAATACTCAGAACCGAAAAAGTATTATTTCAATTACGAACAATTGGAAGTAAAAATCGATAATATATTATTAAGCCATAACGAAAGTATAATTCTTATAAAATTATCGAGTGAATATTGTATGAAATATTTTATCCTTAAGTATGGCATCATACAAACAATACATTACTGAGCATACATACACACGTTTGTTTCTCTCTGGGCAAAATAACAAAGAGTATGTCCGCTGTTTGACATGAGTCTAACACTAACTGTTTTCCTCAGCAATAAGGTTAAGCAAATAGGACTTTCCTGTTCGATACAAGCCAGCGATGCCAGCAACGACCAAAGGCATATCGATCATTGCAAGTTCATCGACAACGCTTTTTTCAAATCGAGGAATGTTGTTTTCATCCGAAAATATCAGACACATCGGTTGATGAAAAACCTGCAAATTGTCGTATTGGTGCAACGGCCTTGGTCTGTAAAGAAACCAGTATATCGAGCTAAATAATTGTAATTCGCTTACCTGAGTAAATGTTTAATGACTTTTAATTATCAAGGGGTTTATTATCTTTTTGAATCTCGTTGACATATCTTCTCTTATGATGATGTTTAACCTTGAGCTTGTGCGAGCTCAATTTAGATACTACTAAAAGTAACTTTTGATTTGATACATTATGTAATTGCGAAAAATGCAGATTTTAGGGATTAAAAATGTGAACAAGGTTAAGAAAAGTTATTTGGATATACATGCTTAAATAAGTTTACATCACTAAAATATAATAAGACAATAATCATACAATGCAAAACATTTTAGATATACCTGAAATTACTTGTTGAAGATTTGAACCAAAATGTCTTAGCATTACAAGATGGTGTCTTTTTTGAATTCATAAAAATAATGATGTTTACTATTTATACCATTGATGTCAGTGTTACATTTCAGAGTATACCACCTTAAATTCTACAATGATATCAATCTAATATTTGCAAAACTGTGTACATTTTGCTAAATGTTAAAGAAAACGAAACGTCTCATGAAGCAATTTACCATGACATTACACTTGAAAAAAATAATTAAGAGCTGTCATAAAATTTGGGAAACAAATATGAAAGAAAGTCTTCAAAAAAGCAAACAAATTTTAGAAACAAAGCAACATGAAAAACAAGAATAACAAGAAAGCCAATGTCTAAGCTCTTCTGACTTTTTGTCAGTAGAGCTAAAAATCAAATTAAAAGTTAATCTTAATAAAAAAGAGATGTTTGTCGCCCCATGTTGTCAGGAATATTTGGACAATTGAACACACTACACATGGAGCGAAATGCCAGCTGGTTTGACATTATGACAACAGAATCAATAGGGGTTGTCTACTGATCACGCCCAACATCCACGCCAAGTTTGTGGACTTTAAGTCCAGGCGTTATCAAGCTATCACTTGGTCATGTCTCTCTTGTTATAACCGTGACCTTTGGCCGTTATAACCCCAAAACAGGAGCCAATTATGATCTCTACCAGCCTCCATCACAAGTTTCAAAACCATGCGTCCACGCATTGTCTAGTTATCATTCGGATAAACATTCGCATTCGAAGTCATTGTGACCTTGACTTTTGACATGCTGACCTCAATATCAATAGGGGTCAGCTTGTATACACCTACAACCTTTATACCTTTATACCTTTATACCAAGTTTGAGGGTCATGCGTGCAGCCATTGTCTGACATGTATGACACGGACAGGTTTTTCGCGTTAAAGTTTGCAGTTGCCTTCACCTTTTACCCGATGACTCCTTCTTAATAGGGGTCCTTTACTTGTCACGCCCAAACTTCATGTCAAGGTTGAGGGCCGTAATACTTTGTATTGTTTTGTTATCACTCCGTTACATTTTCGCAGTCAAAGTCCCGTTGACGTTGACATTTGACCTCCTGACCTCTACTGGTAACGCCCGACATCCAAGGTAAATGTGAAAACCAAATGTCCAGGCATTGTTGAATTATCAACCGGACAAACTTTGATCTACCGACTCAACGTCATACAAAACGACCGACCAACCGACCGAAATGGGCACTTTACCACCTCTTCTTCGAAAAACGCTATAATTACATTGAAATATAAATACATCTTTAAAGCATTAATTAAAGCATTTTTGATGTATTCGCTCTGTTATGTTTTAAAATGTTCACAATATGATCCAGCTGAATATTAAGGATTGTTCTAACATTGTCTGTAATCAACTGTTTATCACAGTATTTTCGGTGAGTTGATAGTCTATAAGGGATATTTTTATTTATAACTTCTCTTTGCGTATGCATATGAAAGACACAGTTCTGACTAATGAATTTGAGTGTAAGAAGCATTTATGATTCATTACATGATCAATGGACATTTAAATAACTAATTATCTCTACATATAAAAATAAATAAATTAATTAATAAAATAAAGATTTTTAGAATTCCTCTAGTAATACATAATGTATTCATTTGCACTTTTCATCAATTTTTCCTCTGTGTTAAAAAAAACGCTAAACATAAACACGTTTAATATGTCTCTATATAAGAAATGACTTAGCTTTATGTTATATAACATCACCCTATAACGGTTGTCCTCGATACACCACAAAATATTATTTGTAAATCACATAAGTAGTATAGATTGAGGTTAAACGATCTCGTCCCTGTGGTGAGGAAATTGCAATTGAGACATTATAATTTTTAGTTTCTTATTATCTCCCATCAAAGGTTTTTGGAAAAGTATTTATTGTATTGTTTCGGTTTAGGCTATGCCATTATATATGGTGATTTAAGCTTGACGAAACAGGCACCTAATTTTATATATAATATGTATTTATGTTTACTGACATATCAGGAAACAATCCTTAATATTTGAAACTAATTCAATACACATGAAAATGAATATGAACCCCTTTTGAAAATAGTTTATATAGGATGGCTTTTGAAACATATATGTGCTGTTTGAAAGATATCAACCAGAATCCAATTAATGGTAGAGATAATGATTGCACAAAACACACTCGGCTTGTAAAACGACTTTTTTCAATTAAATGCATGTCTAAGTAGTCATATTATGACCTACCATTGCAAACAATTGTACCACAGATTAAACAAACAGTAATTAAATGTTGAAGAATTATCGTTTAAATATCCCTAACAACATATTTATGAAGAAGTATAAAAGGATTAACTTTCAATAAACTAGCTTTACGCTAAAATAACACTTTTATAACTTACCTATAGATTAAAACACCCGAAGAACATTCTTCTGATGCCTGCCCATACTCGTCGTCTGGGGAATCTGCATGGGAAATAAAATAAAAAATGATACAAGTCACAGAATATTGCTAGTAAAACAATAGTTCCCTATTGATTTTACTGTTAAAGAAACACTATTTGCTGTCTGAAAACCGATAAATAATATGCCAAAATACGGGTGTAGCTGACTCAATACCACAGTTATCTGCCCCCCCCCCCCGTTGATCCGGGTGTCAATATTTTATAAAAGTTGAATTAAAGATAAGAAACAGGTGGCCTTATTACATAGAGCTTAACATAATTTGACACTGTATTGCAAAAACTGATAGTTTTCAGTGTAAAAATTGGAAAAAAATATTGCCTGTGGAACTATGAAAATTGGTTTTTTGTAGCTTTATTCCGTCTTGACCTCAGGGTCATGTATTACTACTCAATTTTGTGAGACAACGCAAGGTGAACCCTAAGTTTGCTTGTGATTAAATTTTATGTCTTAGAGTGTTCTACAGCAGCCAGTTACTTGATTTTCAACTAGAACTGTTTTAAAGTGAAAAGCCAGGTTAGTGTCTACATGAAACATATAGTGAAAATAACTGTGGTCTCAAGCCTGATATAGAAGAAGCTTTTGGATGGGTGGCCTAATTTAAATTGTAATAAATTCCTAATTTATACAGCTATCTGGTTGAAATTTGGCCAGTTGACAGTGCTTAAACATAGACTATTGGTGTTTGAGTATGAAAATTAAAAATCTAATATTACATAAAATAAATTAATAATATATAATTTTCTTATATATTGTTGACATTTTAAAAACAAAACTACTTTCACTTCTAATTTAATGTTTGGAAATAGTTCCAAAGGCTGGTAATTATTGAGAGAAAGCCTCACTTTCAATTCCAAAGTATAAATGGGGGGATTTGTGAAAAATAAACAACATTAATTTGCTTAAAGAAAAAGCCCGGCCAAACGCCAACAGGCAAGTGGCCGCCACATATGGTTAGGTACTCTCAAGCGCAGTCCAATAAGGTATGGGGTTGTACATTCCAGGTTTCTTGATGGCAAGTGATATAACTGACATGTTCAAAGGTTGCGATATTGTGTTCATCTCCAGGTGTTGGCTTTATCGCACCTGTCGTGAGCCACTTTTAGTCGTGGTGGAACACTTAAATGTTGAACACATCAATATAAACTGGTATGCAAGAGATGTGTTTATCGAGTATGTTGTACATGCTATAAGGGCTTAAATGATTGTATGTTTGGGTAGGTGTTGTGCATTATTTATTTTCCTTTCTTATTATTTTAAACAGGCCCGGGAGGAAATTATGAAGAACCAGTCAGACAGCCCGCCCGCCAAGCTTCCCACCCGGCCGAGCTGTACCTGATGTACGCCAACATGCCAACATGAGGTAATTTGTTAGTACTTCAAGATCATATAATGGAAAATTGTATCCAAAATGAAGTATAATGTGAGTAAGTTTGGCCATATAAGCTCATTGATACTGTTTGTTCCATTCCTTAATGAATTTCTTTCATGTTGTTTGTCAATCATTTCTGGTGGGGCTTTGAGATAATATCATTTTCTAATGAAACTGCTGACTTGTATTGGTCTTTGGTCTGCATTGTGCATCTATTCGCACATTTTGTTACTCTTTTAAGCAAATATTACATTAATTGTAAATTCTATAAGCAATTAAACAAAACTTACTACACATATGATGCAGAATGATGTTTTATTTAGTGTGCATATGATTTTCAGCCTATGGACAAAAAAAAACTCTACTTCAAAAATCACAGCAACACAATAAGAAGCCTATTTTAAAGAAATAATGTACCTTTCATTAATTTATTAATTCATTCTATCAATCATTTAAATATATATTGATTAATTCATTCATTTTTTTCAGTTCATACGTTGAAAAACATTTCTCAAGGCAAAAGAAATAAAAACTGAACCGTTTCATTAACTTAAAGATTAGAGCCTTTTCCCTTTCTTGGATTAAATAAACAACCTTTATACAATCAAAATGCCTTAAAAACTAATAGATTGTTTATTTCAATAGCCAGCCTGGTTGCTGTAGCCACAGAGGTACTTTCAAGGATAAGTACCAGTGCTGGTCAAAATATGGTCTCGTGTGCAATTCCATACTGGCTCTTGGCAAGGATTTTCGAGAAAGGAATACCGTCTGCATGTAAGAAGAAATTCTAAGCATGTCTGGTTTTGATGCTTTCAAAATGCATCTGGGTACTCAATAAGTTTTTTTTATCACAATTATGACTACATAAAAGGTGTTGTATGCCTCAAATGAGTGTTTACAGGCCTTTTTTCATACTTCAACAGTAGTAGCAGATAGTTTTATTACTGTGTAATTTTTGTTGTTTTTTTTTACAATATTTAAACAGTCTACAAACCACGTGATCTTACGTCATATGTAAACAGAATGTCGATGGGTATTTCGAACATTTTTCAAACAGACAAGAAGATGTTTTACTGATTATTATTTTCCAAAAAAAATGCCAAAACCAGACACCTAGGGACAAGCATCAAAGCAACATATTCATGACACATTAGCTGAAAAAAACATTTGACAGTTCTTAAGTGAAGATGACGATGTTCCAACGTTCAATTAATATCGATACAATCATATTGCATTTGTTTTTTGTCGCAATGCACAGTTTTTTTTTTCAGAAAAGAAACTAGTATAAATCGAAATTGTCGCGCAAAATGTCCGAAATACACCGAAAGGTTCTGTTTACATATGACGTTTTATGATGGTATATATGCCGTGATTATAGTATATGACTTACACATATTTCTTAGTATTACTATAATGGAATATATCCTAGCCTGAAGCCATTTATAGCATTACTTAGTTTAAGTTTAAATCTTTGTTTCTGTATACTGCCTTTAAAGAGAATAATATTGATCTGTTGATAGATCTAGCATTCAAGCTGATCTGAATTTAGTTCATATTTGCATTGCTTTTATCAACAAAATGTGTAATTATTAAACACAGATACTCCGATCTTGATAAATGTCTTATACATTAAGGCAATTGCTTACCGTAATAGAGAATCATGGTAAGTGTGTTGTAACCGCTACATTTAGTATTTTATACTGAGAGCAAAATAGTCAACAGTTTAAAATTTACAATTTTAATGAGTTGGGATTATAAAACTTTACAATATCAGTTGCACGTGCTAAGCAAAAAGGCGACAACGAGACAAGTGACAGGGCGAAAATGAGTCGCATTATGGTTTCACAATTTGAACCGCTTCTTGTTTCGTTTTCTCAAGGTTTTTATTTTATTTAAACGATTTGCTTAAGAATAATTATTTTTCACTGAGGAACCATGAGTCAATGTGCGACATGTAATAAACAGTTATTCGGTTCCCGCAATGAAGTTCCTTAAAATAATTGCTGAAGACACACGACGGACGATCAATCGGTACACAGTAGTTTGTGAATATATGAGCTCAATAAATTAATGAAATAAATAACACACTATTTAACCACTACACATATATGTTTTAAAGTTAAACAAATAAAACGGCTGTATATATGAAGTAAATGTCCTCGCCAAAATATATTATGGACCGCTGACGTCATATAATATGGACCGCTGACGTCATAAAACAGGTGCTGCTTGCAATTTTCACAGCGACAATTTTTTCGCAAGAAACCATTATAAGATTTGTTCAACGGAACACACCAAAGGCGCTTACGCCTCGGTCACCTTCGAGGACTGACTGGCCGGTGCTTATAATATCATATGACCCTCAGTGGTGTATAATATTTCTTAAATACAAAATACTTATTGGACCACACCTATATCAGAATAGTAATAAAGTACGATAAAGATATACGGAAAAGACAGTCTCTGCCTCACGCTGAATTTTTCTCTAGGTCCTCTTCGTCTTCTTGTGTTGGATTGTTCCAAACCGCATCTGTATATTTCAACAAAGGCCAATTAAATGTTCAATACAAACCATCGAGCCAATAACGATTTAAGACGTATTGGACTTATCGCGTGAGATTAAAATGCTGACAGACCTTCATTAGTACTGACGGAATACGGGCATGCCATGAGTAGATACTAAAAAGTGTGACGTCAAGGAATTTGTGAATCTTAACTTCCGTTATTTGAATGCTGTCCAAAACAATAAGATGAATATACCTGTCTGCTTGACTTGCGAGGGACTAACATATTTATCGGAAAATAGTGTAACCACTTTGATTTCGTGATATCACAAACATGGATACAAAACTTACCATGTACTTATATTCATTCTGAATAAAGTTACTATTTAATATTTATACACAAACACACACATACAGTCTTGAATTGACAGCCGAATAGTAACGATCTCCTAAGAGAACATTCACTCTGTGTACTTTCCATTTTAACATGCAACATATATGTTAGTTATCCAGCTAGTGAATAAAAGCTAAGAACCGGTGAAAAAGACTCTCTGGATTTTTATACGTGTTGGTTTAAACAATATTTATACTTTTGTAGACTTGCCTTTGTAGTAAGATTCTGTAAAGATCTAAAATATTTTTACCAATTGTGGAAAAACATTGCGTTTAATTTATCAATTAAGTCCTTATTCACCTTATTCAGCTTGTTTTATATTTGTTTGACTAAAAAATATTTTCCTACAACAATGTATTAAATTTCCATATGAAAATATTGTATTTCTGCCAATTCATTATAATTGTATGATGTTTATTTAAATTTCTTATACACCTAAAAACAACTTTATTAGTCAAATTGAGAAAAAACCGCATGCCTTCCTATAATATTCCAATACACCAATTATGTTTTTCAAAATAAGTGTATCTTAAACATGCGGAGTTATGTATTTTCTGATCAATTACAAATATGTACTACAGAAGGTCCGTGATGGATATATTAAACAGGAAACAATGTATATGATGTATTAAATCAATTTAATAATTTTCATCCATGTAAAATATATTTTGCTCTAGCGTTCTATGCTTTTTAAAGAAACAGCACAAGAGGACACAGTGTCAAATCAGTGAGTGATATCTAGATGTTATTTTATTCTCTTTAAAAAATGAAATGTAAGTTTATTCACCGATCATATTCTATACGCCACCGGAAAACATACACTAACCAATTATATAATTTATTTTACCAATTTTATACTCTGGCTATTTTTCGTCACTCTTATTCACGTTTCATGCATGCATTCATTGAGTCATTAAACTTCGTCGACTCTCTTTCTCTACTTTATGTAATACAAATCAAATGCACTAAATGATTGGACCTTACCGGATGAGGATGACTCATATCTTTTCAACTGTCTCCTCGGTAAGGGTACAAGATTTATCTGAAACGAAACAATGACTGTAAATAGAGTTGCACCTTATTCGGTTCATAAAGGAAAATCACAATACCGTGCAATACTTTTTGTGATTTGAATTTCATCTTACAATAAAAAAATAATTGTAATGAAACTTTGTCGCTAGCATATACAGTGATAAACCCAACATTCCTAATTTGTAAAACGATATGATATTAAGCTAGTTTCACAAACATATGCACACCGAACGCACGCACGCACGGCGAACGCACCCATGCCGAACGCACGCACGCCGAACGCACGCACGCACGCACGATCATACATACATACAAACATACATACATACATACATACATACATGCATACATGCATACATAAATACATACATACATACATACATACATACATACATACATACATACATACATACATACATACATACATACATACATACATACATACATACATACATACATACATACATACATACATACATACATACATACATACATACATACAAACGTACATACGTACATACGTACATACGTACAGACGTACATACGTATGTGCATACGTGCATACGTGCATACATACATACATACATACATACATACATACATACATACATACATACATACGTACATACGTACGTACATACGTACATACGTACCTACGTACCTACGTACCTACATACATACATACATACATACATACATACATACATACATACATACATGCATGCATGCATGCATGTATGCATGCATGCATAACGTTTCAATAAAAAGTACTACTTTGTTATTAATAATGTAAAATTGCCCTGTGAAAGGTAAACATTTTAATCATGACAACCTCTGCTGCAGTGTACCCAAATTCCTATAATCATGAATATTGTTCAACTTGTTTCATGACACCATTGTGTCATGTTCGTATATGAATTAACATGTGTATTTCAATTTCAAATATATCTTAGCTATTGCCTATATAACCCTTTTCTTGGCCTCTAGTTAATATCAGAAACAGAGTTTTGTCAATAAACTATCTGATAACATTCCAAAGTAGCTGAGGTATCCATTTTAGCTTCAAGACAAGCTGTGTTTACATTTAGCTTCGATAAGAACTGAAGTGTGAAGGATCTCACGTTCGACTCTTCAAGAGTCTTTTCAACGATATAGATTGTATGAGTGGAGAAAACAGTGAAACTAAAAACCGGAGACCTTACCGCTTGTGGTGACATTGCCTTTCTCACATGTGGAATGGCAGTATAGTGGTAGTGCCATTTTAAGATGGTTACATACATGTGTGTCCTTTGTCCATCGGCAGTGACTTTGCAATCTTGCATTGTGCGAGAAACACTTACCGATTTGGTCCCTTAGGATTGGCTATATATTCTTCAGTTCCAGTTGGACACTATTGTATTAAATGAAATGCTAATATCAATAACATATTATTACAATAACTATCTTAAAAGTAACACTTTCATGCAAGTTAGCCGTATATGATGTATCAAACTTTTAAATAACATATAACATTACTGTTATTCTTAGTCTAAAGCATTGTAGAACATGTTTATAACAGCAGAGGCTGATAAGTCCATTGTAGAAAACGTAAACAATCCTTTTACTCTTCCGCATATAAATATGAGAGGTTTAGTTCAATATTCTAACCAAATAGTGCTCAAGATTAGAGTGTGAAATAGAAAGTTATTGAGGACTCGGGATTTCAAATAACATTCCATATGTCGGAATACAATGCTGGATGGGTTGAAAACCTCAATTGAAACACGCTCAATATTAAAGTAATTGTACAAAATGATCGGTCACCATCCTAAATGTCTATTTGTTCAGATAACGACTCAATCCTGATACACAAATTACACAAATGTAACCGCTGCGTTAACGCCCTCGGCCAAATTATTTGGAGTATCGAAACCATTTTTATAACTGTGAGATTATATAAATATTAAGAAAATATCATGCAATTTATTACCTTTCTTCCGCAAACTTCCGAACGAGGAAGGTAGCTTTCCATTCCTTTAAACAATATCGGTTTTCATTAAAGTATTACATTTGTGTCACACTGTGTACATAGAGAAAATCTTATCGAATTGGGGCATCAAGCCTTGGTTTAAATGCAAGGCTGGTTGATTTTTAATATCGGCTTGTAATGTCTCCTTTCTTCCCTATTGGTATATATTAGTATGTTTTACATAATTTATTAAGTTATAAATGAGACTAAAAACAAAAACATTGTCAGCAGATTGTTCTTTATAAGCAGTACTTTTAATCACATTTGATGATCGCCGGAGATAAGTCTACAATAATAATAAACACATTCATCTGCCAAATAATGTACTAAACACATGCGCAATATTGTGGATTATGAGTCGGAATTAATCATATTACTTACTCTGACACTGTAATAAGGGTAACATACGTACTATATTAACTTTCAATTCCATTATTGGTTAAACGTTATGTCAATGATTCGTTAAATGAAACATGTATCAATGTTGTACTCAATTAAAGGATTCGATACTATATCAACACCGATTAGTCAGCACGTACATACAAAAAACACGTAAACAAATTCAGCTTGACCACTATATACAGACATGTCATTGTTTTCTGGTGGCATTCAATAAATCCGTGATATTTAAACAATGTCAGCATTTCTCATAAAAATACGTTATATTTTGCGACGGCTTCAGACTATCAATGGGCGTCGGCCATTGTTTGCGTGTCAGTCGTTTAATGGTTTTGGGCATAGCGCAGAGCCATATCGTAACCCTGGTTTAAGATTTTTTGATACTGAACGTGAGCCAGTGTATAACCTAATTTTGGCCTGTAAAACGAGTTGTGTAAATTTATAAACCAAAAAGGAACCTAGTTATGACCTGTAAAATGAGTTGAGCAAACTTAATAACTAGAAAGATGCCAAATGTTGACTTGTATAACGAGTAAGCAAATCAGGCAATGAATAAAAACTTATTAATGACCTGTATATTGAGTTGAGCAAACGTTTAAACTTAATAGGGTTTAATGTATGTATAACCTGTATAATAACTCGAGCAAATGTATGAACTAAATAGTAACCTTATTATGGCAAATACAGTTGGTTTTACCATGCAGTCAAACATGGACGAAACAGAAAATATTAACAAAAATTTATTGTTCTTAAACATGTTCTGTACAAAAACCATTTTTTCAGAACTGAACGATGAAGGGAAGAATTGCTCTCCAGAATATTGTATCACTATCAATGTCGAATTTAGGGATATTGATGGTTTTTGCTAATCGATTCGCCAACTACTATCCTCAAAATATCACTTGCCGTTTGAGTCATCTGGATAATAAGACAGAGTTTAACAATTATAACAATGACAAAAACTGATACACAAATCACATTAAAGATAAACGTAAGCTGTAAAATTAAATTTACCTGACCTAAGATGGATGTTAACAACAAATCAGTTTTTTCTACGTACCCGGCGTATTTGTTTTAGCAAACATTTATATATATATGTGCAGAAAGAGGTTGAAATTGGAAGGCTTGCAAAGATAAATGCACTTCAAAATGTAGATAACTTGATAAATGAAGGCGCTGATAAAGAGAGCCGTTACCCAACCTAACCTTTGGTTAATCAAATATTCTGCATGAGCAAAACTTGTGACATGATAAATCAACTCATAAATATCTTGTTGAATGGTCTACATATCAACTTTGTAAAATGATCGCTTAACATTCTTCCTGTAATCAAACTGTCCGCATTTAAATATTGGGTGATCTGTCCTGTATGTGAAAGTAATGCATGTACGACATATTACATATAGCTGTCGTATTACTGTGGTATGGTTATTTGTTTTTTAAAGAATTAGTTACAATGAAATGATAACTCTCCCATCTACCGCAAAAAAGACATACATTATTTAAAATAATTCTGCTTAAAGGTCAATACAATCAATTTGACAGATAGAACGCATTTTAAGCTGAATGTCTGTTAAAACAAAGGTTAATGTGTTGCAGCTGCTATACATATTTGTCTTTACGTATGTCAAATTACTAAGAATAAGGAAACATATTTTTAAACTATAGTTTTGCACTTGGCCACCAATAAACAAATTTGACCCTTTAATAAGTACAACTTTCTTTATAGCATTTTAAATTTTAAATACATGTTTTTAGCATAACAAATTTGAATCTCAAGTACTTTAATAACGATTCATCCATCGTATGCCCCTATTGATTCAATGTCTTATCCATATGGTTGTATGCATTGTTTTGTGCTGTCATCAGTGTATTGTTTTATGCAAGAAAGTATGAAAGTAGTTAATTCAAAGGAAAAGTACAACACAATACATATTTGAAATGGCCCTTGATCAAACTAATGTCATACAATGGCTTATATAAATACATGTATGCATGTGGAGCATATATGGGTTTATCAATATCACAATTCACAACTTACAACTATATCTCTATAATTCATATAAATAGTATATAAATTATAAAAATCTTCCTCTGCTGTATATAGGTATAACGTACGCTTGCACATATATTTGATTAAGAACACATGGCCCATTATCGAATTGATGTGAAATATATGTTCGTAAGTAAAATCGTTGGCAAAGATATACATGATTAAACAAATAATCGTATCATTAGACAGCAACTTTATCTTAATTCAGAACAGATAACCTTAATAGTGAATAAACATGTTTATGAAACTGGTTATATATTTTTGCCGACTAGCATGAACGCAATTTAGGTCTTCCAATATGTAATTGAAGACAATTAATGATTTAAATTATTTAAGAGTGTTTTTCCTTTTTTTGTCAAATAAAAGAGAGACAACAAGGAAATTATATAGTTAATATTTCAACGCAAAAAATTGATGTTATTTAAAAGTCCCATAATTGGTACAGAAAGGCTATCGTGTTGACATTTTACCATGTACATATATTTACGTTTCCCTATTGTGCCAATATTCTCAATTTTTAGTTTTGGCATAAATTGATATATGAGTATAAGTATCTTCCATTGACGACAGTGTTAGACGTGGCGCTACAGACGACGGTAGTCAACTAGGGAGGTAATCGTGTGATTTCAGTACAAAGGAGTTCTACACGAGTACTCGTTTTATCTTTGCCCGTGTGCAAGATAAGAATTTCCAGCATGGCCAAAATTTTGGATCTACTTATCTGAGGTGGAAGAAATATTTATCTGCGCATAAACTGCACATGTATAAATATATCAACATGGCATGACCTTACATATTTTGAATAAATGTAACATAGTTGATACACACACATATGTTTTATCACAGTTAATATTTTCAGTCCATAATGGTGCCTCTTTGTATTAGAACGATATCACAAAATGATATAAAAATAATCATGTCACACACCCATCGATTTCGATTTTTAAATTGAAGAAAAATCGAATCAATTTATTCTGCGCAGTATGAAGTTTTCTTTTGTTTTATTTCTTGGGACAAACTAAGAACCAAATGAATAGGCATAATCGAATAGGGACTATATAAGCGATATGTAAAGTAGTTTAGTGGTATGACTAGACAAATATTTGATTTCGCTGAAGCGAAATTTTATTTTAGCATTCTTAACAGATGATGCCATGCTCACATAATTGTTTAATGCTGACCTCAAGTTATATTCACTGTATACCACTAGAAGAGATATTCAATTGACTATTTGCTTTAAGTTTTTTGTCGTGAACCGAACATGTTAGGCTCAGTATTGTGTTAATGAAGTGAATGTTTATCATTGATAAGCCAGCTACTAACAAACTGTAAATCTGGTAATTTTGCATACTATGTAGGTAAATCTTATGACATTACATGTCTATCATTTCTTGCCTCATAGTATATTTTAATTTTGTTTTCGGTAATTCTTCCTGAAGAAACATTCAGCCAAAGGATTGGTAGAACGTCTGATATCACGTTTTGGCTTTAAATGGTTTCTGATGTCATAAATAACAGGACCTTAAATGGGGCATAGAATCGTTGCGTTGCATTCACCACTGCTTGAATTGCAAGAAATGATGACATAACTGGTCTGCCGTTATCAAAAATCCATAAATGGTATAATGGTGAAACAACCCAGAGCATTTATTAATGTTAATGTATGCAGAATGATCGATCAAAGTAATTTGTTACCAAATGTTGTTGTTATCAAAACAATATTGTATTTAAAATCCACTAAATATACATTTGGAGTGAAAAACTTATAATGTACTCCAGGCGTTATATATTATATCATTTGGTCCAATCTGGTTTGTAATATTGTTTAATGTTAAAACGAAGATTTGTATGGTTTGATGTTCTTTGTATAGGCTGCAGGAAGTTTGTTTTTTTCAAAATACATTCTTTTATGTACATAATTGACTCTATTTTAGAAAGAAATATCTAAAAATGAACAACTGACGTGTATAAGCAGACAAAAATGAATTTAACAAACAAAATTGATTAACTCAATGCCTGCTGTTTACACGATAAGTACAAACTTATAATGTCAACTGCTCTATCGTTTCAACCGAATAAAGTTATTGACGACTGAATGCCTTTATATTTACATGGAAGAGACTTAGTTATGTAATGAATACTTTTCTATTTTACCACAAAACTATTGTTTGTACTGGTATAAGCTCATTGAAACTTATGTTTCAATTATTGCGAATAAACAAATATAAGTATTGCTAAAGATGCACTATTACTCCCAAATAAGTTTTAACATATTTAATACAATTGTTTTTATTTACCAAAAAGGATTAATAAATTTCGAAAACAATGGTTCTTATGAAGGATACTGCGATTAATTTGAAAGAAAGGTGCAGAAAACACTGTATTTCTACCCTATGAGACGATAGTAGATCACAGTAGATCTTTTAGCATTCACCAATCATTTAATATTTTTGCGTTTTCAGCTATTGTATAAACGGGGTTATAAACTTGTTATCAATAATTAATAGTTTCCATTAATGCATTATTTAGTAACTAGTTAAAATTTATCAGTCAAGCTTTATGTTTGTTATACATGTGTTGAGTTTGAATAAGAGTGTCACTTTAATAAAATATTGGTCATAACCCATCATTGTATGTTATAATAATTTCATTTCATCAATCGGTTTTCTGAAGGTCACTTCGAATTAGCGCAGTTAAGGTATGTTTCACTGCGTGTTTACATGTACAGGGAAATCAGTCTATAAATAAACGTTATAAATCCAGGTTCAATTTGTATATTATTTCGCTAATCATATTTGATCTTTTCTAGTTGTTTCCCTTATGCTCAGACGGTAATCAAAAATAATTTTAACATAGGTGTTATCTTATTGACCGAAACGATGTCTGTGTGCTTCTGTCCACAATGGCATACCCGTATTTCATGTCATTAGAAACTCCAATTATTACATCTACGAAGCTCAGAAATTTTCAGAAAGAAAACACAGCGTCAGGTGCGTTCATTACTGTACGATATGTCTAGTTGTTCAAACAAACATGCAAATTCATTTATTCATTAAAGTGTTTCTAATATTTGGCTCAAGGAACAATGCAATGAAAATGCTATGCATGAGTTCAATAGTTATGTTAAAAAGATATTCAATTTCTCTTTCAGTTCAGACTATTAATTTATTTCCAGTTGATCCTTGAGCGCCATCCTATTGTGAAAAGAAGCAGTGGACGGTAAATATAGCATTTTTCTATGCTCTTATAAGTCATAATACATCAAAGACACACTTGAGGAAGGTTATTTTATGTTACGTATGTTAAGATATGATTTGAAATTATTGCTCTGGATTTCAGGCTAAAAAGATTGTCGTCGGTGTCAATTGTAATTTAGTTTTTATGCATTTAACATTGTTATCTGAACTTAAACTATTTACTTTACACTACCTAATTTCAGCTCAACCATGTGCTGGCTTAAATCCCATACTTTAAGGCATTAAAGCGGAAACATAAACTCTTTTGATATTGATGATTTTATGAAACAATAATGGTGTTATGTTTTTACCATGTTTCAACTTTAAAGATTAATAATTTCTAAAAAGCGTGACATCTCTGCATTGCTGTTGGCGCAGCAACTGCTTACAAATAACACGTTATCTGAAATATCGGGCCATCTGGCAGAACTTGTCAGGCTATAACTGGCTGACCCGGATTTGAAAGCTGAACAATATTTACTCAGTAATTTCTTCAGCGGGTTACATTACTTTTTTACTGTCTCCAGTTTTCCTTGTAATTATTAAAGATTGAGGTGTAATATTTACCTTTGATCTTGCTTCATATTGCATATAAAACGATAGCGAGTTCCTCTGATGCTTTCTGTTTAATGTAAATGTCTTCGAAGGTATAAATTGTGTTGTTTGGTAGTGTTTTTCTTGCTTACAACAGTATAAGTGACAGCCACTTATTATCACATTATCATTGTAACAACGGCATAGACACAAAAGGTAAGTGAATTTCCTTAACATTAAAATCTCTTTGCAATTGACTTATATTTCAGATTTCTATGATTGGACTTTGATTTGAGAGCAAGAATGCAGTGTGCAACACATCTCCAGTTAATATGTGGAGTATAAATAAACTATTATTGAAACAACAACAACAAAGATATATGTCATACGAGAATTATTACTATAAAATAACTATCGGGCTCCATCACTTAAACATAATACCAACGCTGGTACCCCCATAGGGAGTCATTGCTGATCACTACGTGGGCATTCCAGCCCAGACATTATTTCATTCTAAAAGTTTGTATCTGAGCGGAACCGATGATAATTTGAATCGGAATGTATTCTTACCTCACATAATATGAAAACAGACGGAATCATATATTGACAAGACCTATTCTGTTCCTGAAAAGTTTGCAGTTTTATCACACTGACACCGATTATAAATGGCTTAATTAAAGCGTTCCGTTGAACTATCCGCAAAACACGCTGCCCCCTGCCAGCTTGGGGCGTCCCAAATATGTTGTAAATGGCAATGCCATTTGGTAATGGTTATTTAAGTATTTTGATAGGTGTACTATCAATTTTCTCTCAGGCTTTGATCATTGTACCTTAGACAAGATCAAAGTTGTTTTGCCTGTTTGTGTTGGCTTTTTAGAGTAGTTTGCATTGAATTTCTATTATTCTCGGAAAGATACCAGGAATATGGATACGTTGATTAGACAGATAAGATATGAAGTTTATTTCAAGTACTTATACACACCCGTCTCTGTCATCAAGTTAACTGTTTAAATGCTTAGGATACTGCATTATGCAATTTCGTCTATTCAAACACAGTATAACTGGTGCAACTACTTTAGTACTAGGTTGGCATTCCAAGGATCAATTATATATACTCATATAATGCAGACTAAACCACCCGTTTACTCAACACAGTCGTGTAATTGCAGACTATCAAAATAGCTTAAACATCGCAGATACGCAAAAAATGCAAGCCTCTATTTCTTAAGACAGAATAAGGTTAATATTGTTCTTGGTCTATGTAGCTCAGGTAAATACCAAATGATCTGGACAAGGGTAGTGCAAGAATCAATGCATAAAGAGCATGGCTGGAGTTGTCAAGGAAACCAAATATATGTAGCAATATGTATACAACAAATGCAGTTGCAAGAGTTTGTACATACATGAAATGAACAAACAGTCGATTAAATTGGGCATATCCAATAAGACAAAATAAATCGAATTTGAGGCTCGCTACAAGGGATAATGCATTCAATAAGTGCATGTTTTCGGTGACAGCAGGCCAGTTTAGCGAGCGCGCATAAAGTCCGGTCCGGAGATGTAGACACGAGCAAGGGGACACACAACATATTGGGTAAAGTTGTAGACCAGCGTACAATAGCCGGGAACACTACTTTTGCTACGAGAAATTTAGTATGGCTGCCCGAGATACAGGCGTTATAAAATCTTTGCAACGATACGAGCTCTTACGGCTGTGGCACACTAGCAAGTAACCATGGAATACTATGCGTTGGCCAACTTGCTCTTTGTCATATCTTATGTCGGAACACAGCAATGACGGTGTTATGAAATGAGACAAACAATCACTTGATAGTCGTTTTATTAATTTATTTATTTCAAGAAACAGTCCCAATGATTACAAGACAAATGTGATACTTGCATGATACGGAGGAAACGCACAAAGGATCCAACGAAACCATTCAGAGGAACTCAAATTTGTGCAGATAGATCTAAATATATTGGTAATACATTCGATCAGTAAGTAGCTAATTTTCATCGCCTCAAATATATGCTTTCAGAGTATTATGAACACTAGCAACAGAAAGTCGAAATTGCACTATGATGACCAAAATAATGGTTATATTGGTAATAAGTATGCGTCTGTTAGTTTTTGATTTTTAATTCCTTTTCACTACCTTTTCTGTTCCATTTATTTTTTTATTTTTAAGACTTTGTCATTGCGACTGTTTTGTCTTCTTGTATAGCCTGTATCCTGTATGTCTGAGTCAACATGTTATTAATTAAATCAGTACTGTCGTTTACCAATATCTAAACAAGATGACGTCTAACAACGTTTGAATCGAATGAACACGAAAACATTGATTTATGGCTATAACCTAGAGCTTAAACATAGAATTCCTATAATTAAAGAGTAATATGAGTTATCAGAAAATATATTAAATTTATAAGACTCATCACTTTACATTAGTCGATATTGTTGTTTTTAATCGAAGCGCTAAGGTTTTCAACCAATTAACTCACAAACATAACTTAGCGAGAATAGACATGTAGTATATTGGCAAAGGCATTGTGAGTTCGATCCCCACTCTTTGCCACTTATAATGGGGACCGACACTGTTTTTTGAACCAGGATATGGACTCGCTCGTGATTTTATTAGCTGTCAGCTCTTAAAAAAAATTAGTAAAAAAAGTGCGAGAGGTAGTTTGTTTCGAAACAGAATGTCCTTTACACGATTGTTGCAAATATGGTTTACAACCTTACATATTAAGGTATATTATTATCAATACAACTTAAAATCGTACTGAACTTTGTTAATAGTCAGCTGTAGGTGATAAAAAGAGTACAAAGATGGCTTAAACTTGCCAAATGGTCCACACACGCCCTGTTATGTTGAGGATAATTCAGCAATCTAATGTTTTTATTTTAGAAAATTTTATGTTTTCTTCTTAATAATTGATTCTTGTTCCCCATTTAAAGAACAATATCGGCGAAACTTATTAACACACATAAAATCTTGTTTATCTTAAAATTTGTACTGTGAAGTCAAATAGTCATTAACACAGTGTTAATACTTGTCTACGATATCAATAAATAAACAAACAGGCATGCGCATAACTGAACAATGGAATTTAGGAGAAAAAAAGTAATCCAAATATCTTACAGACATAAAACATGTATACTGTGTACTTTGACTGATAAAGAAAATACATGTCAGTTTGATAAGGGTTTTTTTTCCAATGTATGAAAGGTATTTCGGACATTTTTTAGACTGACAATTTGAAATGTTAAACTATGTCAAATAATTCTTTCCACCCTTTGACTGTGTGTTATATATCCTTTCATCCTTTAACATTGTATTATATTTGCTCGAGACCTTTACAATGTAGTGTCATTCGTAGCAACCTATGACTGTTTGCAAAACTTAATTTCAGACTTTGACTATGTGTTATACTTAATGCATCAATTCACTGTGTGTTATATTTCCCTGGACTCTTTCACCATGTGATATATTTCCTGTACCCTTTAGCCATGTGTTATATGTCCCCTACCCTTTGACTATTTATTATATCCTGGACCCTTTGATAATGCGCTATATTTTCACCCTTTGACTTTTCCTTTTTCCTGCACCCTTGAACTTTGTCTTACATCTTCTTGTCCCCTTTGGCTAGTTTGTCTTTATATTATTTTCTTAATCCCTTTAAGCAGTTCTTACATTTCCTTGCACCCAATGACAAAGTGTTATATTCCTGCACCCTATGACTGCGTGTTATACTTTCTTTAACACTATCAATGTATGTAACATTTCCTTGCAATCTATATCTATGTGTTATGTTTGTTTGCACCCTTTGAATATGCATTATATTTCCTTGCCCCTTTCCACAAGGTCTTTTTTTTCCTTTCACTCTTTGACTATGACTACTAAGTGTATTTTGGCATCGTTTGACTATTGTATTATATTTTTATAGCCATTGACAATTGTTTTTTCTTTGCACAATTTGACTGTTTGATATATTTAATTGTACCCTTGTAACTATGTGTTTTATTTCCTTGTATCTTTTGACTATATTTTATATTCCTCAACACTGTTTTCCGTCAAATTTTCCAAACATGTAGACTGGGTGGTAATACAATTACAGCATTTTGTAAAATGTTATGACCCATAATCATATTGTATAAACAATTCAAAGCGGGAAAACACGCACTTATTAAACCTTTAAAACCTATAGAGAAACGATCGGCGACTGCACCGCAAAGAAATGTAAAGTAAATAAGAACAAGAAGAGAAAGGATCAGCATCATTGTATAAAAATGATGTCCGCGGAAGTGCACATATCTTTTTTATATAAGCATTAAGCAAAACAGAAGACAATCATGCCCATAATGCTGCTACCATGCAAAAACTTTAATGTTCGAACTTACTAAACAACCTTGAATGCTGCTAAAACTAAGAAATGCTTAACAAGTTAATGTTACCTATACAAAGTCAATGAATGTAACTTAAGCAAATAGTCTGGCTTAAATTCGTGTGGAGTGATGCCTTCGATCAATTGAGAAAATATACATTCATGGTTTAAGTTAGTTTTATCAGTTCACATTATTTGATCAAAGCGAATAATAACACGAACAGTTCTTTGACGAAACATACGTGCAACAGGTGCACTTCCCGGAATTACCATACAATTACCGATTCCCTTTTCAATGCAGGAATGAAGTATATTTGTTAGGTATTGCCCGTATGTCTTTGTACTCCGACTTATCATCTATTAAAACAAAAAGTTAAATGCTTTTAAAACTCCAATATTATTTTTCATGTGATTTAGATTCTATTAGAATAAAGAAGTTATCATTTCACCGAGTGTCGGGTTAATTTTCGGTAAATGCATACATGCGCTAAATGGCGGGGTGAAAATACGTTGCATCATTAGTTCACATTTGTCATGTTTTATATAATATGCATTTGTTTTCATGGGATACAGATTGTAATATCAGAAAACATCTAAAAAAGTTATCATAGCGTACTCCATCCTATAATAACACGTATAAACGTTTATCAGTAGAGTTTGGTTTGGAATTCAAGGCGTGTCGGTTAAACAGATAAAATCACCTGACGTAAAGCAGCAAAGCAAGTAGTGCAAACATCTTATTTCTACGCATGCGCGTCGAATGTCAAGGGTATATAGTCTCAGAACGTCACAAATCCTGCGCATTTCAAGAACAAAAGTTGCGCTATGTGGTCCCAGGATAATGTACTGCGGTTGATTTTCTTGATCCTGCTAATAAGCAAGAGAGTAAGTTCAAAGGAGCCTCAGTGTTCCTCCTTTCACTACGAAGAGCAGTTGTTGTCAAAAGTTATCCGGATGGAAATAGCGATGGAACAACAACAACAACGAGTAAATGACGCTCTGGAAAAATATCACAAACTATTTAAAACGGACGCAATTAAAAAAGAAAACCAAATGCTAGACATAATCAGAGATGCTCTTGAACGCGTTAATGCTACAATGGTGAATTTCTCTAATATGACAATATTATTGAGGATAACCTAAAGAACGCAGTCGATGAACTCGCTCGACATTCTATACTGCTGAGTTCGACATTGACTCAAAATGTATCTGAAGCAATCGGATATTTACTAACGTTAGAAGGTAAATCACTTTCATCAAAGGTGGTGTTATTCCGTAATTTACAAAAAGTGCGCTTTTTTGGAATTTATCGTCGCTTGTAAGTCCCATAAGATATAAATATTAATTTTAACAACTTTATGTGCAATGTTTACAGTGAAACTCCTATCCTCACTATTCATAGTTCTAAAAGGGCACAACATATGATGACATAATTTTTTTTTTAATTTTGAGTTATTCGTTTTATTCAAATGATCAAAATCAAAAGTGCATAAAATTTGTGAACAGATGCATAACAAAGCGATAGTCTGGCGCGTATTTAACCGGGGAATATTTGGCCACGTAGCAATTAAGAGCAAAACAGCATTTATATTTTTAGGCCAATTTTCATCAGTACACAATTATTGTGCTTTTTCAGTTTCGATTATTTAAGTTAAATGAGTTGCACCAAACTATGCATTTAAATTCATTTTTATTTTTTCGCATCAACCTGTATTGTGCCCCTTGGAAGCAATATGCTGTTTAGATGAAAACACATGTTAATGGGCTGTAATTGCTTCTAAAATCACAATATTCAAATCAAACAATAACATATTAAAAACAAGGAAACAGATGTTAGTATTTCTCCGTACGCCTTTTGTATATTTTCAGAGAAAGCTGGAACACCAACGATTGCATTTGAAGCAAAGGTCTTAAAGGATCTGAGTGTGTCATCCAGAACAAACCTCGTATTCACAGAGGCCGTGTTTAACCATGGGAACGGCTATAAGGTCAATTCTGGCGTGTTCATATGCCCCCCTCAACGGCACGTACTTGTTCACATCACATCTCTGTAGTGCCTCTAGCAATTACTATGGCTACATCATAGTTGTGGACGACACTGTTCATACTACGGGGATAGTTTATGTGAGCAAAACGTACCTCGTTTGATGCAATTACTATATTGCAAGTTGCAAGCAGGGTGTGGATTCAGACGAATGGTAATGACGGTAAATTCCAGCAAGGCTCCTACTGGTTAAACACATTTTCTGGTGTTCTTCTTCATCGTTAAACGTAATAATCGCGTAATAATTAACTATTAATTATGATTTAGATAGGCGTGTTACCGACAAAGTATTACGGTGAACCTCATTGGGACCTGACCGTGTTTGGATATTTTAAAGGTGATGATGTACGTTAACATCAAACCGTATTGAATCAGTTTTTGCATGAGCTTGACCTCCGCTCAAGGAAAATTAATTTTTTTATATCATCAAACAAATAACGTCAGTTAGAATTTAACAATTTATGTGATCAATATGTATGTTCATGATTAAACTCATTAAAACAATTTATTGGTATACCTTCTGTGATCAAACTTAATATTAAGGACTCCGATGTATTAAGAGAAATATTCAGACCAATTAAATATTTGCAGTTTTTTAAGACTAGGTAAATTAAGATGTTCTTTAAAATCTAAACTTTGTTTTAGTGATAAAAAATCTGTAATTAAACGTTATTTCTGTTCTTATTGACAACAGAAATCTATGCAATTTACGTTTGTTAACAACTGTTTAATATGCCATGTAAAATTTGGAAGTATAAATCAATATTTCTATCAACATTTTATTATTTTTGTTTACTGAAATACAATTTATGTATTGATGACCAAATACTACGCTACGTGAAGGCTGTATTCATTTCTACTGTGCATATATTTTGTCATGGGCCTTTGTCAAATAAACTCACGAAATCGAACGATTATTGAAAAACAGGTTGCTATTTCATTGAGCCATGAATAATAATGATTTTTTTGTTGCACGGTGATTTTTATAGTGTTGCTTTGATTTAAAAGAAAATTGAGAACTGATGACTAGTCCATCAAGCATTGTTCATTGACCGTTGTTCAACTGATGACGTTTATTATACTTTGGGTCAATTGCTTCATTCTTTTTAAATTCAACAAAGTTGTTAACGTCATCATTGTTAACTTTCAAATACTTTGTGCTCATGAAGTTAAACACTTTCTAACAAGATTTCGGCCGACTGTTACAGTTGTAATTATTTTATTTACATATTAAAACACCATGCTTTTTTAATTTAAAAAAAAATAACAACGATGTCATTAATCACGTTATTAACTTTAACAGAAATTTAAAAAATCGGCCCATAGTATGACGCTTTTTTTTCTGAAATCGGACGTAAATATGCATATCTAGCAATATGTTGAGGCCAAGAAAGTATTTATGAATTACTTTTATATAAATGCGATATATTCTTCCACTGATCCTAAAACCTACCCAAATGATACAAACATTATATTAGGTCACTAGAAATTCACAGTTTTTTTTATTGTATATCGGATATTTTGAATATGTTCTTGTTAACGATGTAATGTGCACTTTGAAATAATATAACGACAGCCAATGAGACAGCTGTCTAAGCAGGGTCATTTTGCCCATGTTTGTAGGATTGCCATTGTGACTTTTCATCTTGCAAACTATTTACGTATCCACAGCAGTCGTTATTTACTATGTCGGCATTTGTATTATTACCTTACATTACAATTTTATTGATAAGAGTACATGTCTGATACAACTTATACTTATCAAGATAGTTGCATTCCAATTTCTTTTAGCAAACATTATAAAAACGTAGTTGTTCTGCAGTTTTCCGTACGTTGCAGACTGCTAACACCTTGTTCAACAACCATATCTAATACAATGACAGAAGGTCCATCTTGCTTGTTATTTGTTTGATATTAGTTATATTAAACGCATTACGGCTGTCCTACGGTGGATCTGAAGTCATATAAATGCACCTGGAAATTACACAACACAACTCCAACCATTTTCATGTATGTTATACGATTAAGAAATATATTTTTGAACCACTCTCAGATTTCTCATTCCTTATATTATTACCTATTACATTATTAATTGTCTTGGTAAATTGTTTTCTCGGTTTATGAATAATCGCCTTGATGAATACGTCGAATCTAATAAACTTAATGATCGTAGTCAACCGGTTTAAGAAGGATATTCAACAACGGACAACATTTGTGCATTGAATCATTTAATCATAGTACTTTAAATAATAGAAAAAAGAAAATATTCTGTGAATTTATATACCTGAAACAAGCCATTGACATAGCCTAGAGATCCTGGCTGTGGCAGAATCTAATTCATAAACATATATATGGAAATATACTAAATTTAATTCATAACATGCATAACAATATAATAGCATGTGTTTCAAACATTCCTAGATACTTCTTTCCAAGAAACATTGGTGTCTACCAAGGGGAAATCTTTCTCCGCTATCCCGACATGTAACAACTGACGGTGCTAATACTCAAGATATTTCTCATTATGTCAGTATGCACACCTTTCTAAAACTTTTTATTATGTTCTATGCTAATGATGCAATTATCATGTCAGAAACAGAAAATGGGTTACAAAATAATTTACTTATCATTTACTATTGTGATATATGGAAATTAACGGTCAAAATACAAAATCAAATATAGTTGTTTTTGGTAAAGACTAAGAAGAGTTATGTAAATTCAATTTCAAATAAACACTCTTGATGTAGGCAATCGAAATCAATATCTCGGGATACATTTTAGAAGAACCAGTTCATTTGCTAACTGCCAAAAGCATACAGCTTTCCAAGCCACTCGAGCAATGTATAGTCTGATCCGAAATGCTTATTGTCTGTCACTTCCTATTGGCCTACGCATAGAACATTTTGATAAAGCAATAACACCTAACACTGATTTCGAATCGATAACACACATGATAAACTCTCATCACTGATATATAGGGTAATATTTATAAAGCATTTCCATTATATTATATCATTCTGAAGAATAAAATTTATAATAATATCCTTGGATAAACTTTATAAAGCGATCCTTAACATTAAACATATAAATTTATGCTGTATGGTTTTTCCGATTTTAACTATCATATATTTGTTTGCGTCAAACATCAATCTTTTTTATTTTGATTAGAAAAATATCAATCCGCATGTTTGTAAATGTAAACATTTAAGTTGAAAAATTGCTGAACTGCCAACATACCAGCGATTCAAAAACTGTTTTTCATTTTGATATTAAAGATTTATTCGAATAAAGTAGTTTTTAATATAAATCTAAGAGGTTAAGATAATATTTTCTCTTGATTTTGTAAAATTCATTATTTAAGATTTGTAATCCTTAATGTGTTTAAACTCGAAAAGACCTCAAGAACATATTACAAAGAATTATGATGTCATCTTACAGGATTTGATGTCACTATTTGAAGAAAGCAGTACTCGTTAAAAGTATATTTTTTTATATGATTCCTACTAGAATGCATCATCTTAGTATGTTTTCTACTTTAAGAACCATCAGCCGATGAAATAATCGATAGGCAATGATAAAGAAGTAAGCTTTATGATGAGGTTTTTCAACTTTCATGGGTGTTTAAAGGACCGCCTATTTCCACTCATCTGATACACACTCCTGGTGACATATTTTACACTGATGATGTTTAAGCAAATGAGGTTGTATTCACAGTCAGTAATTTTACCTGGAGCAAAATCTTAATGACTTAGAAGGACATGTTTGCTCGATTACTCTACCTTCGTTTTCGTTTTTAGCCAATGAAACGACAGGCAATCATTATGTTTCATGCTTACTCTTTAAGAATTTTAACTTTCGTAGGTGTATAAAGGAGCACCTACTGCCCCTCATGCGATACACACTCCCGGTATTTTACTATGATATCAAGGACACTATTCAATAATTAGTGTGAATAATGCTGTTTTTATGCACACAGTGATAATAGAGGAAATGTTAAGCTTATTTTACTTTTTATGTTCCGATATTGTAGTAAATGTGTAAGCGGAAAAAAACACTCAGACATGGTACAATTACTAAAAGCTTTATGTCCGTCATTAGAGGTAGTTGTAAAAGCGTGACGATAAGGACGTCATTATTTACTATTTACTTATTAATTTGTTCTTACAACAATTGTAACCGTTTGTTGCTTCGGAAACCAGAGTAGCCAGAAAAGATTTACTTAAACTGGTTGGTGACCACATACCAACTCCCGGGCCGGGATTATCGAAGCTGTCCCACCCTTGATAGTTGGTTGCTGAGAAGATAGTGCGCTAGCTATTGCACTAACTTGGTAACAGAACATCAGTCTCATTACAGTGCATAATTGCGGAATTTCAGATTTTTTTATCGAAGCATTTTTTATCAAATGTTCAATTATCAAACACTTTTAAAGGCAAAGTGTATTGTTTGGAAGTTGATACCTTTTGTTAAGAGTTGTAGATTTTGCAGCATTGTTTATAATCCTTAAGTTGAAGTATGTTTGTGTGAATAGGTTTTTGACATATGCTAATATTATTGTAATAACTTTTATGATTGTGGTTGTAAAAGTACTTTTGTTTAATCATTCGAAGTCATGCAAATACGTATTAACATGGAGATGTGGGTAGTGTGTAATGCAGCATATCTGCGTCTATGCACAAATGTATCCCTCTTTTGTCTAAATTACCTGAAAACATCAACACAGATAGAAGTCTGGAGAACGATTTCAAGGGTTCGCGTCACGTAAAAGTGGGATTTGTACAAGGAAATATAGTATATATAAAGCTATCATTTTGTATTATTTAATTATAAAGTTTAGCTGATGCGTTTTACCCATATTTATGATGGATAATAAAATTGTCCATCTTGGAGTATATAACCATATAGCTCAATATAAATCATCATGCTGCGTCTATCCAACGCCAAGGGATGTTTTGAACAGTAAAATTAAAGTCATTACATGAAGGCTTGAATATAACATTGGCCTTCTTTCTGCCGATTATTGAACAGTGAATATTGCGATCTTTGGAATAGCAAATCACTTGAATCTGGATAATTTCGGAGGTTTCTAGTGCATAGAGCATTAAGATTTAGTCTGATAAAAAGTGCTGATCGCAAGAAACTCTAGAAAGCTGGATATTTTAGGGGGTTTCTTGTGTTCCGGTTCAAGTAGCTAGTTACATAGAACATTTAGATTTAGTCTGGTAGAAAATACTCATCACAAGAAACTCTAAAAAGCTGGAAATTTTAGGGATTTTCTTGTGTTCCAGTTCAAGAAGCCAGTTCCATGGAGCATTTAGATTTAGTCTGGTAGAAGTGCTTATCACAAGAAACTCTAAGAAGTCATGCACTTTTTAGGACCTTGTAGTATTTGATTGTAGTATTTGTATAATAAGTTTGTTGGTATTACCTGTTATCATAATTACACATGTACAAATAAATCAACGTTTATTTTATTTCAATTGATAAAAATATCTTTGAGTTTCATAATACAGCATATAAACAACTTTTTTTCATTTGTCGGTTTTCGAAATCCAGTGTATTTCAAGTTCTATATAATTATTCACCTCCAGCGTTATTCAACAATAATACCATGCATTTTTCTATAGCAAACTGCGTTACTGGTTCCCTTTGATCTTTTCATAGAACAACACTAAACCTATAGATCATCTAAATCAGTAAATGGTTAGATAATGATACTTTCCACCCATTATCTTTTCAATTTTCATCTTATTCATAATTGCCTTTAGTTTTAAAGCCTATGTCTTTCCGCGCAGATCAGTTTAAATCTGCTAGTCTTATCAACTTATAAACACCAGTTAATAAAAGCTGCAAAACATGACAGTTTATCAGAAAATATATTCATCCTTGATCACCATGCTTTAAACATGCGTCATTTTCCGAACTGCTTTTATGGATTTATTGGATTAGATTTTAAATTACTTGTCCTTTTGAGGTGAGTAATCGTTACATTGGTACTATTTGTTATAATTGTAACCATACTACCATGAAACGTCAGGTATATCTAACACACGCATGAATGATCACCTTATTATATGTTTCTGTTGACAATTGCATTAAACGAAAGAAGTAAGACGAGCATTTAAAAAGTTGTTATGTGAATCGTTACAACTTTTCAGTTCAACAAGATATGTATTAGTTGATGTATCATTTCAAATGTCTTCCTCATGTAGAATGCTGCATGTATCAGCAAATTAAACATACCATATCTTCTCGAGGACCGTTCTAGTTTACAGGAGCCTTTACTATTCGCATTGTGTATCTCAATCTCTTAAGTAATGTATTTATCTGTTCAAACCTATTGATATTAGATATGTACTATCAAACAAACCTGTCATGTAAATAGATGAAAACAATTTGATCTGGGCTGTATGTAACTATCCGATCAGGTGTTCTCCACGTACATGTAAAATTGTATGGTGTGTGAAATAAATGAGTCAATTTAAGTGAAGAGAAGGCATTGTTTCAAAGAATGGATAGGGAACCTAATTCGGATGCTTATATTGAACAGGTAATTATTTTCGTGATAATCAATATGTTAATTAGCTAATTGTTAAAATAAATGCTGCAGACATTACGCAACACTGCGGAAACAATTTATCTAATGGAGTTAAGTCGTCATCTGAAAAAAAGAAGTTTAAAGGATTGACAAATCACTATATCACGCCTCAAACATATATGACGCAACACCATTGGTCCAGGAATGGTCACGCAGTGACCCCATAGTTTTCCATATCGGGTCAACAAATTTATATCGTGCCAAAATTGCGTCTATTTTCCAATTCCGATAAAAATTCCGAAGAATAAATGAATCATTTAAACATATAAGCAGGTTGTCGACGTGATATATACGTGACGGGGTTAGTAGGTGACCCGATATGGGATATGCTGGGTGCAGTGTACCATATTCGGATTCGAGCTTTCCTTTCACCCGACATAGTTTCCTTTGCCCCATATATCCCATATCGGGTCACCTACTAACCTCGTTACTTATGATATCAGTCCCAATTGAATGGTTTATTAGTTTGGAGGTGTTATAGTTGAGAGTTAAACCCCCTCTTCTCAAAACTTGGTTTACTTTTGGTCCGGCACTAAGAGAAACAGACAAATCACACTGGAAACTTGAATACTATTTGGTTTAAGTATTGAATATAACTTTTCAACTCAGTGTAATTTATCAATATTATACAATACAAATAAAAAAGCGAGCGAAAACAAAAAACATTTCGTAAATTAAAGACTTTCTGAAGGCTTATTCATTTCGTTTATGACGGAATACTTAAGAATACCAAAACAAAACAAAGTGGAAATGAACTCTTCGTACATGCTTTTTCGCTTACATATGGAGATTTATCAGTGAAATAACACCAGTGAAAAAATCAATCCGTTATTTTCACTGCAAACTAAGTAGTGAAAATGTAAACTTAAATTACTACTTTTAAAATCAAATATAATTACTTCCTTTTGTACAAAATGAATTACCTCTCTTTTGAACCAACACATTATTTCAAAATATAAATATTGCGTGTGTTTTAATAAGGATTTGGTTAGGAAAAAAACATAACTTAACGTTTATTAGAGAAAATGAAATCCTATTTTGTTAGGGTTTTCCTTAAACTGAATTCTAGAGTATAGGCTTTTATGAAAAACATTAGCTGATATATTGCAGTTTTGACTGGGGGGGGGGGCATTTTCAGCAATTTTGGACGTTTTGACTATAGGCCCTTTTTTCGTTGGGGACTGCAACCGTATCGGCCCTTATACGATATATCACGTGCAATTACATCAGTGCTTTTTTCTGTTTATAGGTAAAGGTATCCATACACACTATTTGGTCACACAATTTATGATCTAGCCTTCGTTTACTTGATTCTGAAGATTCTATGAACAGAAGGCGCAAGCTGATGTTTTAAGATTAAATTAAACGCATTGGTTATCTTTACATGACATTAAAAGTAGTAGTTAACATATAAAGAATGAGTACCTGTTGTTATCTAAATGGTCTGAATTTATAATTAATACACAAATAACGAGATAATAAATAATAAAGAGAGGCAGCAATAAAGGCACTCGCAGCTACATTGTATATGAATATTTCCACTAGTAACATCATTTTCATCATCGTAATCATCATCATCATCTTCATCATCATCATCATCATCATCATCATCATCATCATCATCATCATCATCATCATCATCATCATCATCATCATCATCATCATAATCATCATCATCATCATCATCATCATCATCATCATCATCATTGTGCTACTAAACACGCCAAATTCGAGATAAAAGGAACGGACAATTGTCATGCTTTCAAAACTCGCCCTAATATAAATATGCTGTAAATGCAGCCATTTTGTTTTCCGCTTTGCCTACTGTTTTGAAAATTGTGCCTTGTTTCAAATAAGAAGAAGCAGAAATCAATCGCAAAAACAATTTTGAACTTTTAGCAAACAGTTTACAAAATAACTGAGACTGTACAGTGCAACCAGCTTTACTTATAAGTCTGTGCGATGTCACTATAAGGAATGCAGGTCAAATTAAGCAAACACTAGTCTAGTAAAACAGAATCTATGCATGTAAAAGGACAATGAGCTCCAATAGTAAGGTAAGGTATTAGAATGTTTTTATCAAAATGATGTAGCATACGTAATATTAATTAAAAAAATACTCATTAATTAGGTGATTTCATATTGGCCTAGTAATTTGTCCTCAATCAGCTGTATTTACGTACGCCCTTCGAGGTTATGCCAATACATCTAACCTCGGACAAATGCATATGGCAATACGTAATCACCTAATTAATAACATTATAGTACGGGATGGGAGTATATCGTGAGTACGTTTTGGGACAGAAGGGGTAGTTGGGCTATTAAACACATGACGAGTTTTCCTGGAATCGTCAACTATATTGGTAGGTAGCTGTACGTGCCATCTATAACACCTAATAGATAATTGTCCGCATACACATTCCAAGTCAGTTCCAGACCAGGCCGCAAAACGGTTTTTGTATCGATGTTTGTTTAGTTGAGGAGTTTTCTCCATTTGGTGGTTTATATTGGGTAGTAGAGGAACAACTCCTCTACAATTATATCATCCTGAGTGGTACACCTGAGTGGTACTTCACCTAAACTTTTCTTGTGAGTCCAGACCAACCAGTGAAGTGGTTTTCTGTGTCAGAATCTGTGGAAAATTGAGTGTTCACGTTAAGCGAGATATTCAAAGAGAGATGACCTTATTTCTGGGAGATGGGCCTTTCCCATACCACACAACGACAATATTTGCGCAATCATAACATTTTTTCGGCTGGAATTTTCTTCTGGTTTTCGTCTTTCGGCTAACTCCATGCATCCTAGGCCATTTTGTCGCTTTGTTTTTAAAAGGAAAAGTTTTAAGTTAATAATGTTTGAACAATGAATATATCGACAGTGTATAAATGGAAACTGTTTTGCGTTGTTTCTGACAAAAACTGATATTGAGTGATATTTTCATAAGAGGTTGTGCCCTACTAGTACATTAAAATTGAAAAAAAAGAATCTTGTAAATTTATTAATGGAAAGCACTGACAATAAAAAACCTACAACCATGCTTTGTGTATATAACAGTTATCGGCTTCAAGAACTAAATTGGGCAAACGAACTGAATATTGAAGTAATGTGGCGTAACAAACCTGCTAAATATTCAGTAAAACGGCCAGTATTAAAAACAAATAGATCGGAACTTTGTAGGAAGGGAAGTTGGCGGAAGAATTGTAATAACTTTCACAATGTTTTCATCAGTTTTAAGTAAAAATAAATATAAATTCCTTCATCAGCTATGAATTGGAAACAATGACTAATTTTGCGGTAAACGTTGAATTATGTTTACATTGACTGTGTAATAGTTGAGTATTGCTTTTCCATTATAGTCCGTAATAACGTGTATTGTTTAATTTTAAATTCCAGGTAACGCATAACATATTTCATAAGTGTTTATTTTATCTATGTTTGCTAACCAGCTGTTTGAAACCAGCATATCAAGCCTTGGTATCCGGAATATGGCCTAAATGACCATAAAGGATTGGGGGGGGGGGGTAGAATTTTCCTTATAATTTCCCAATGGTATGCATCTTATGATGGTTGGTGTGTGTTCAAATACATGTCCTGATGTTTTGTAAACTTATTCGGAGAAGAGTATGAAAGTACCTCTTACTACTGTGACAACAGTTTTATAAGAAAAACAATTCTGCTCGCCCGCGTTATTATTTAGACAATCAAAAGGGATGTATTTAAGGATAGTTCCACCAATATACTGTCATATTATCCCACATCAACGCCGCTATGACAGTATAGCGGACATGACTTCGGCCTAAAGTTCGACCTTATTAACGACATTTAAATAACTTCGAAGGCAGCTTTGAAATGCAATGTCTATATATCAAAATAATTTAATGAACATGGCGCACAATCCTTATCCTTGTAAAGGCTCTTTCTAATCTAATAATCTAATGAGCTATTTTAAATGAAATTAGATCGCGAATTTCACAATTGTCTGTTGCTGATATCTGAAAGAGGCCAAAACAATGGTTATTAAAACAACAGACACGGTATTGAAGAAAACAAATTAATAACCATTCGAACGTTTGAAAATTCATAAACGAGCATGATTGATTGACAATTATGTAACGGGTGTTTTGTAAAACAATGAACACGATTTTAGATTACAGAACGTATCAACACTGCAGAAAACGTCAAAAATAAAATGTGTTACTTTTGACATGATAATGCTTTCGAACTATGAACTGTTTTCTAGCAGCTCAAAATAGACAACAGTACTGGTTTCTATCCATGAAACGTAATCGAGATTGATTTGTAAGCTATCAGCTTTATTTCATCACAATCGAACTAGATGAAAGTATAATAAATGTCATATGGTCAGAAACAGATATTTGATGCAGTCACCTGAAAAGTTACCATCGTAAACACACCAGTGTCATAAATATTGTGGATATGGCTAGTACATTTGCAAGTACAAAATGGTAAAGTTTCCAATTCTATAACAAATGCTTGTACAATCATTGTTACATTTTAGGAAAGACCCGTAACACCGAACGACACAGAGGCATGTGCGTCATCCTCAACAGGTAAGATCAAACCACATAGTGCATTTTTACAGTACATATTGCATTACATTTGAAAAAGTTAGTGAATTACAATTAAATATTGTAAGGACTCAAATCATTAGTGTATTTCGTTCTTGGTTTATACTGATTTTTAGTTGCTCGATTGTAAAGCTGATAGCTGATGTTATCAGCTCGTTTCCTGGGCAGTATTGTGTCCTTTTTGGGTGGCAATGAGAACGTACCCCGAATGGGGTTCTAACCCATTCCCTCTTGGCTGAAAGTAGGACACCTGTGTCACTTCACCATCTCTTCATTTATGCGCTCTTGCTTATGAATGACGAAGTATAATATGCAAAGGACGGCTATTTGTAAAATAATATGTTCATTTTTTTCCCAGTGGTGTGTGTAATGTTATCATTTACATATTATTGGATATTTGTCTTTTTAAGGATAGTAAACTTACAATTTGATTACACACACAGATTAAAAACTCAAATGATTTGTAATGCAATGACTATTACGCAATGCCAACTCAGATGCATGTTAACATACTTAACTCGATAAATCCTTTTCATGTCGGTATACTATTTCAGCAGCCCCCCAAGCCTAAAAAAACATGTATAAGGTCTAAAAAACGCATACATGTACACATTGTTCTGATTTATGTTGTACTCACACATGCATGTTTCTATAAAAATAACAATGCTGTATTTCGTTTTAATTCGCTGGCTAAAAGTATCTTTGAAATATTTCAGACCATTAAAAATAATTTATATCGTCGCAAACTTCAAAACCCAATGCAAGTATATTTATTCTTACACCGGTTTCCGTTTAATTTGCTTATCAATGTCAGCATCAGTCTAGTTTCAAATGAAAGCTGAAAAACGATTAACACATAAATATTACTTTAAAACTTACACAGAACGAATTTGGCTAATGATTCTAAAATCATCACAATTTTCTTTTTAAAAAAGAAACATGCAACGTGACAAGCCTTTTAATGAACAATGACGGTGAAAGAACACTTCATACAAATCATGGTATCTAACAACACAAAACGTTAATATATCGTAAAGAGGCTAAATAGTAATTTAATGAAGTGTAAGGTTAGCTTGCTAAAATACAAGGAAAACTAGAAAGACTAGCCCAATAATCAAACAAACAAATATGAGCTTGTTTCTGTAGATTTTCACATAAGTATAGTTTTTCACATAAATAATGATATCAATATATCATAAAATTAATGATGAATTTACCGCATAAAAACAGTCGATGGACAACGCGTTCTAAGGCAAATGAGTTCATTTGAGGTTTAAACTAGTTTAAAAATACTTAACTAAAAACTTGTCCCAATCATTTTCAAAAAGTACAAAATTAAAAATACATATATGATTGGAATAAAGTTTAACTTTTATAAAATTATGAAATTTTCGCGACCGGATACAGACAACAGCTGGAAACACATAGAAAGCCGGGTAAGCAAAGGGACTAGACATTAGATGGTCCCAAAATCAGAGTATACAACATTTCTTTAAAACCAGTGTAGAAATGTTGCCGCTAGTACAGAATTTAACATGATTCAAAGATTAAACGTAGTTATAATTTCGCCTCACACACAACGCTGTCTAAGCTTAGTATTAAATTTCAAAAATAGCACGGATCGTTTTTTCCGAGCATCATGGAAGTCACATTATTTTTTTACTCTCAAAAATGTCATCAAGCAATTTAGCCAACGAACTGCATTTTCAGCAACGGTAATGTCTTTCAAAAGTGTACATCACTGAGGTTAGTCTGTTAAACTTTTCAATTTCCAAATATTGCCTGACATTTGGTATTTTTTGGTGGTTTTGAATAGACTGTCTGTGTGTTACCACTGGACCACTAATCCGCTACTTTTGTGAATCCACGTATACATACCTATGTCGCTGATTAAAGAGGAGAGAAATATTTCTATATAACGCCTCTAACAGGAATGACTCAACCCCACTCTCATTGTTTTCCATATTGGGTCACAATTCTTCATATCGCTCCGAGATGGCGTCTTTTTTCGATTCCGATGAATAAAAACATTTTTCACAGATAGTATTGGTGTCTTGATCAATATAAACATGCTATTGACTTGATAAACTAGCTACGAGCTAGTTGGTATCAAATATTGGATATACGTTCATTCCCCTATGTATCAGAGATCGGATCGTATAATAAACCCGTAACCTTTTTTTTGTTACTCTTAAACTAACGTCGACATCACGAAAGCTAAAATCAAAAGGACACTACTCTTATACCCTCATACTCTCATATAATAAATAAGAAACAGTACACACCTCTGAGGACATCTTCGTATTATAGTAGCCGACCAGTCAGCCAAGAAACATTGAAAAGACCCTAAGCCGAAGGCTGAGTTATGTTCTTTGTCAAGAACTGGGAGGTCACAATAATGCGACAATGCCCGAAGTGGTTTGTATTTCTTCTTATATTATATCGCATTTAGCTTATAGCAATACATAGAAAACTTTCGTACAAGAAAATGACATAATTGCAACATAACAATGACAATTCTGAATTAACAACATGACAAGACCTTGACAGAAAAATAAACTGTCAAAACTGTTAAACAAGAGGTCCGTTTTACAGTATCACATCTACTTGCTTATATTCGAAAACGTAATGTTGCAACACATGTGGACGATGAGGAACATTCGTTCCAATATTGAGATTGTTCCTGCTGTCCTGAGTTTAGTTCACTTTTGACACTAGATACGTTTCTTGGACAGTGAAATAGGGGTTGGATCTAAACGAGGTGGTAGGTTGAAAAACGGTAGCTGATTGGGATTTCCTTAAATGCTCATCTTTAATTTTTAATTGGAGTTTGTGCTTTAAGGGTGATTTCCTTTCAAAGAAAAAATGTTTAGTAGTTGTTATAAAGATAAGATCAGGGCATTATCAATTCACCCGTGCTTTAAGCATAGGCAGGAGTTTCTTGGATGTATATTTGTGGTTTGCTGCAAAATGGTGAAATCAGAGCATTAGCCATCTGGCTTTGTGGTGCTGTAGTTTCCGAAGCATACCTCCGAACAATTGAATCATTTGTCAGAATCACTGTCACTGTTGAACCAAAAACTGACTGAATGCTGATACAGGAGATATTGTTCCTTCCTTTGTCCTTATTACATGTTAATCAACCGCAATAGAGTATTTCTGTTCCTCCATTAAACTGGCTAATCTTGAACGACTTGCACTTAACGACATTTTGACGGCCTGCAAAATAATTTTCTTTTAAAATTTTCTCGCCTGTTACACACAACTAGTCTTCAGCGGGCCTTATAAAATATAATGACCGGTCAATGTTTGTCTATAGTGCTCACTAAGCTACATAATCAAAATTATACTGTTTAAAGGCCCATTGTAACTAAAAAAAGGAACACAATATTATGTAAGGTATAATATACTTTATTATACACCATAATAAATAAATCAAAACGCAATACATGTCACAAAATACGATTGTCCATTTAACTCCTGGGACCAGTGAAATAGGGCCGTGTTCCTCTGTTCTGATGGCACGTCATAACATGTATCATTGAGCGTTTTTGAATTGACGTCATTAAACAAAATGGTGCGTCAGAAAAAAATCATTGTTTTTTTATAATATCATTTGTCGTTTTAGTGATCTTAAACAGTTATGGGTGTAAAAAATGGTCATGACTTCTGCGTTTTGAGTTGTTTTTCATATTCGACACTCGTTGATATTTGCAGATTTTGATTTCCCTCTGCTAGCGCCCCGTGAAATCCAAACTCTGAAAAATCCGCTCGAGCCCCGGGTCAAACCGCAGCAGTGATAACCCTATTGTATTGCATCATGTCTAAATTGGTTCAACAGCTGAAAACCGCGTTCAAATATCACCAGCAGTTGCTCCAGATTAAACATAGTGTTGCTATGGAAACACAATATGTAGGGAAAAATTGTAGTCTAGCAACATTTAGTTACTTGCTTCATTCTTTATTTCATATTGCATGCAGGGTGTCTAGATAAGGAGTATGGACAGGCATCAGAAGAATTGTCAGCAACTATTTCATTGAATGGGTAAGTTTTCAAATTTAAGGTGTTAAACTAAAAAATAGTTTTAAAATACCAACATATTAGTTTATGTAAAAGGGCCTTCGTCAATACAAAGCAGTTGGGTAAAGTCAAAATATTGAATAATTGTCGTTTTCATTTCATGGACTATTCTGTTTATATATATATATATATATATATATACAGAATAGTCCATGAAATGAAAACGACAATTATTCAATATTTTGACTATATATATATATGTCAATAATATCATCATCCCTCTTATAAAAGGGTTTTATGCTAACGTCTCTTAAAAAGCCACTTTAAGACACACAAAAAAGGTTGACACATTTTTTTTTATTATCATGTTTAATTCGTTTGACTTTAATGATCTGAACAAAACAGTCGTATGATTTTTGTACATATATTAGCGGTATTTTGATGAGTGTTTTATCTGGGGAATTACGGCCACGTAGCGCTTTTAATAAATGTGTGCGTCTATACTGTATTGAAGTAAACAAAAATCAAATATTCTCAAAATGTGTATATCAACAAACTGAGAACGTTTTCTCGTACTGATCCTTTTTACATATTAAAATGGTCCACTTTAGGGCTCAATTGATGGATAGTCAATGAACATTATTTTATTTACACCAAACGGAGTTTGAGATAAACTAGTATGCATGCCTTAGACGTTTTTTATAAAAAAAATAACTTCAGTTGGATACATTTGGTCAGTAGGCCCTTGTAAGTCGCGCGTCGTCAACAATCCATAAGAAACATTCTGAAAATGTTCAGGTGGTCCTCCGTCAGATCCTTCAAATAAGCTAGTTATAAATTTGGAACGAAGTTTGTCGACCATCACACAGTGAAATTATATGCAAAATCATGGCCCTGGGGTCTGTAGTTGACCAACACAGAAAGAGATTTGTTTGACATATAGTTATGTGGGGATCGCTTTAAAAACCGTGTGTTCAAGGTTAAGCATTGAGGATTTGGCAATGGATGTAGTTCATCCGACTCGAAAGCCTAGTGATTAAGCGTTCGCTCCGTGTCAAGAAGGTTGTTGTTTCAAAACCCGGCAGCGTCATACCGATAAACGTTAAATTATAGTATCTATACCTCTCTTGTCTGCCACATGGCATTAAAAGGATAGTACAGTACTAGTTTAACACAAAGACAACCCATGTATCGGTACCGAGCGCTTAAATGTACCAAAATTTTCATTTTAGATATCTCAATGAATGAAAATCTTAAATTTACAAATTAATGTTTTAACATTTTTACTCAGAAGAGTAATTTATGTTTGTCTTGGCTTTCTTTCTTGTATATTTGCAGTCCTCCGGCGTCGCACAAATACGACAAATTGCGGGTGTTTAATCAGCCAATATGTCTGATATATTCGGACAAAGACGAAAATCTTCAGTTCGATATGAGCGTTGTCGCGGAACTTGAAAATGTTGGACTGCCTATGGTCATTGTTGGTATCGCTGGCTTGTATCGCTCAGGAAAGTCGTATTTGCTGAACATAATTGCTGAGGGGAAAACAGGTCGGTCAAAGACTCTATAACATGAAGTTAAGATACTGTTATACATATATGGTATACCTCGTACAAAATGTTAGTGTTGGCATGATGGCACAATTTGGTCGCTCAAATACGCTCGATAGGTTTGAAGGGATTCATTCATAAATTTGTCGGAGACATATTGCTGATCGTCTGCTTCTCAATATATATGCATGTCACAAAAAATGTTCATGCAAACTCCCAAAAATGCTCGATAAAGTTAAATGATATTCTACCGCAATGTTAAATACCTTACCTAGTTTTGCATTGACCTTGGCATGTTTTGCTTGAGTAATTGTTCACAGAGTTGTGGTTATATTATTTTTTGTACTCATAGTGCACAAACAGATAATGTTCTCCCCGCAAAGTCTTCTAAAACTGTTTGATGGATGTTGATAGACTTAAACAGGAATTATACACCATGTTAAACATTACCCTTATAATGTTCAGCTCTGATAAAAAAAATTGTTATAGCCCTTTGAATATGTACAAAAAATGCACATAGCGGTTAGTTTTTTCAAAAGTATCATGGTACAATCATTTCAATAGGCTATCATATATAACCTAGATTCTATAAGTCCTATTCTAAACATTGAAAAAATAGCGATTAATTTTTATTTAAAAAAGTAAACTTTTACAAAATTTGTTAACTTCTGAAATAAAGCCTCCAGAAATGCACAGCAGGACATCATATATATTTGATCTGATAGACATCAGACGGCAATAAAGATTTAAAACAATACACTGGAGTTGTGTACTACACACCGATATGAGGGTGGGTGGGTTCTACTAAAAGGCTGAAAATATTTTAATTATTAAATGTCGGGAAATGTAGCTCAACCATACAGGAATGACTATGTGTTGAAATGCAAATGTTCTGGAATTTGCATTTTTGTCTAAAATTACCATAAAGAAAGTCAAAATCTGGATTTGAACGCGAGGGTTTTTTGTTCAGTACGTTTTAGCGTTTATCTGAAATAAGTTGGGCTTTGTTATGGACAAACGGTAGTGTTTTTTTAATGTAGATCTGTATTCAATATTTCTGCCGTATTCTTCTTGATATTTGTGAACCGTGCCCAGTCATCGAATGTTATGTTTTTATATGTATTGTTATGATATTTGCCTAATGTGCGAGGAGCACATCAGGTTAGCAATAACACTCCTAAACGCTTTAATGTTTCACAATATTGTCCATATCGTGCATGATTATGTTAAAGTTAAATTTATAATGGGGCAATATTTGGTTCGATCACTCTAAGACTTATTGGTATTTTAGTATCGGTACAATGTTTGCAAAAAATGTAATTTTATTTCGAACATTTCCCATCCATATATTAATATTCAGTTAAGAGAAATACATGCATAACTCTTAACGTATTAAATTCATAAACGTATAAGCGCACACTATACATTAGACACTAGTATCCAACATCTTGGACCAACCTCCAATGTACTATTAATAAAGTTTGTAAATACATTTGGATTCGCTTAAGATCACGAAGAACTGACTTGTTGTTGTTTTTCGCGGACACACACATGCGCATTTATTCGACTGATTTTACAGCGTTATTTCAATTTCTTATATAGCTGAACTGTAAGTTGATAATGGTGCAATATTTAAATTTCTGGTGAATTTGTCAACATTTGAACAACATTGATAACAACAAGCAAAACCGCTTGCAAAACCTGTTAACTTAGCCTAGAAAATATATCTGTCACGAAACCAATAGAAGAACGTATTTATATCCTGTTTGCTACTTCCAATCGTTCGTTCATGAAATACCACTTTTTCTGTTTTCCCCTCCAATGTAATAAACCGTGCCATTGGATTAAGATTTTCTATATAAACATGATCATACAATACATTTAAAAATCCATATATCAAGACAAAACACAAACTTTTCTGATAAAGGATGTAACTGTTGACTTAGATCATGCGTCTTGTATTTATTAATTTCTAAAAAGTCATATCCCGTTGCTTATTGTGATTTTATACATGAGTTGTTCTTGTTGTTTAATTACGACGGGTGAAAAATTGGCGGCCCGAAGAGAACCTGGCGATATTATCAATTTAAAATGTGGCAGTATCTAATTTTAGCTGATTTTGATTTAAATAGTTTCAATCTATTTGTTTTGATGTATTTCTGTTTTGAAGGTTTCGAAACAGGGGACTCTGTAGTGTCAACAACAAAGGGGGTTTGGGTGTTGTGCAGAATGCATCCTAGGCAAAAGGATACAGTATTAGTGCTGCTAGACACAGAGGGCCTTGGTGATGTAGAAAAGGTATATAATTCTGGGTCACTAAACATAAGCGTCTGAAGCCAAGTATTAATACTCAAGACTCAAATCAGTCAATTTGTTCACGTACATTTAAACCATGGATTAGACGCTTAAAAGGTTTATCAAGATTATTTTGGTTTAAATGTTCAACATATTTAACACATTTCTGAGCCTGATTTTAAACTCAAACGTAAGGCATTAGTGTGAATATGAGCAAAGTTTACATTGTAACACTGATCAATGAAAAGTTTTAGTAAAGCTTAACTTGGACTTCAAACATAATTTCCCGAACGATATGCTTCTTTTGTTGGACGTGGAAGATTGCTTCATGTGCGCTGTGTTCTTTGAAAAAATACTCTAACATTGACATCGGGTTTTACTTCGCTTAGTGGTTAGGGATCCCTTTTTCGCCCTTTACTAATTATTCACCCACCCCTTAAAAATATGTGTTTCACAATTCCATTAGAATTTTGCATTTCTATAAATGATATTACGTGTTAAAATCGAAAACAAATTCTAGCTTTCTCTCAAAATTAGCAAACCATTAGCAATATTAACATTCCGTTTGGTTGCACCATATAACAACAGTGGTGATTTATTCCACTCAACAAGATGGCAACTATTTGACACCTAAACTAACTTAAACACGGAGGATGCTTACTTTTATAGAAAACAGATATAAATAACATATATTATGGTCGATCAGGAACATCTTTCTAAAGATGGTTTAGATTTTTGGTCTTTCATTCAAAAATATCATGTTTCTTTCAAGTCATTCAAGAAAAACAAATTCCGTGTCACAGTCTCTTGTACATAAAATCAAAATTAAGTTGAAAACAAACTAAAGAAATGAAAGTGAAGGCGAACTATTGAAATGGATGAGATATCGAAATATTGAAATAAACGTGAATGGGAAATATTGAAATAAAAGTGAAAGCGAGATATTGAAATAAAAGTGAAAGCGAAATACTGAAAACAATTAATGGATAAAATAAAATAATGGATGATATTATCAACAACTAATAATACAAACGCAAACAGATACACACAGCACAAAGGGAAACTTAACATGAACAATTACGTTTTTGCTATTCAGAATTCAATTGACATCTTAAGGCACTGTGGTGGTATTTAATATGCAACTTAAATTTTTTTTTAGAGTCATATATCATTTACTTCATTCATTCTATTGGTTAGAAATTAATGACAAGAACTACGATTATTTACATCGTTCTTAGACTCAAATGAATATCAGGCCTGGTTCCATTATTTCTGTTTTATTTGTATCACATACACATATATTTTTCATGTCATGGCAACTAATTACCCTAGCAAAACAATCTTTCTTATGATGAATGTGAATGTATGCTATAATGATTTTAGGATAGTTCTGACGTCCATGACCTGAAGATTTTCACACTCGTCACGCTTCTCTGCAATGTTCTGATTTACAACATGGAGGGTGTGTTTGACCAAAATGCCCTGGAAAAAATGAAGTATCCTTTTCGCTAGTGTAAACAATAAATACTTATCAGTAATTAACAGATTGAGAGTAATGACCACACTTCGTTGTTAGCATTCAACGTTCAATAGGGGTAATTCAGTGTATTCATCAACTAATAGATGTGCTAACTTTCCGGGAAGCTCGTAAAATAAAGTTTGAAATATACACTAAGTAGAATCTATATTTTAAAGTATTATCTACATATCTAATTGTAATTTGAGATGTTTATGTTGCACGTCATTTCAATTATGTACTTTCTTTATGCCGTCATTTGTGTGACGTCAAATTAAATATTATAATATAAATGCGCAATTCATTGTCTCACCATTATCTTACGCAATATAAATGATAGCATCATACAACTTTATGCTGAACTTTCTGAAAAGTAAAATACCTAATAAAAAGATAAAAGCAATGGTATGTACGAGGGAGTAAAACCGTGCGATTGCAGCTCAGATGATGTAACATTAAATTAATAATCGAGAATTTGTTTTATTGGTGGCGTCATTTCAGAGTTTCTGTTCAGTAATTTATGACTATCAAGTTGTATTGATGTCACGAGCCGGCTGTATATTGGACCGATGTCGTAGAGCTTATATGAATCATGCTTTTATATATAAATTTCCTCGGGCTACTTTTCCTTATGATATAACCAATTAAATTAATCAGTCATATTACCAGGTCCAAAAGTGGAAAGAGTTATCTCCATATTTAATTGAACTTACATCGACACATCTACAAAATTTTCATATCTGAGAATAAAATTACATGTTTTAAAGGCTACAAGGTTTTGAACATATTCTAGAGAGAAAACATGAAGACATTTGTAAGTTTTAATAGCGATATATTTTACCCTGCAGAAATGAGATATTGGCAATTGAACTTGATGAAGAAAATTTTCGTCAGTTGAGGTGTAATCAATTAAAACATTTTTTCAAGCTCTGTATTAAAACTTTTTTTGTATTGTCCCTACTACAAAAAAGTCATACGACAAGACAGTAGTTGAAATTGAATCAGCTAAAATATTTGAAGATAATGTTAATAGTATTAGTTGTCAAACTATTTGCTTAGTCTTTAAAGGATATTCAGTTGCTAAGATGCTTTTTTGCACATTGTTGAAATCTGGGCATCATAATTTAATCTACCTCAACGCCTTAAAGTTTAACTTACTCTTCACAAACAATAGTGCGATTAAGAATATTGAATTGTTTTATTTCTTTAACAGACTTTGAGCAATTGAAATTGTTTGAAATATGTCAGGGTTAGCCTGCATTTGATTGGAGGTTAAACAGTTTATAAAAAATGTTACTTTCTTCTTCAAGAGTGGTCTAAACAACATCAGGATTTTTATCACACACAGAATGAGTATTGTCATATGCATTGAGGAAGATGTTGAAGACATAGGCCCTTATATTGATCCTTATGACACGCCTTCCATGATGGATTTCCAATCGCTGGTAATTTGGGCAAGTTTGACACGTTTTTTTCTGTTTGTAGGATAGTTGTGCATAAGTTTACATGCTGAGGCTAAGAGGCCATATGTATTAAGCTTGTCTAAGATGAGATCATGGGAGTCGAATGCTTTTGAGAGGTCCATTGCAACTGCACCTACATATTTGTTCTCATCAAGGAATTTTTACCAGTCTTCCACCAGCCTAAACAGGGTAGTTTGACATCCAAATGTTGTTCTGAAAGCTGCCAAGAAGGATGAAACATGTTAACAAAATGACTTATCAGTTGCTCACTTATGACCCGTTCATATAATTTTGACATCGATGGTAAGGTACTGACCGGTCTATTGTTCTTTTAAAAAAAGGTGTCATCTTCATTTGAAAATAGGCGGAACTTGTGCTAGCTTAAGACTAGTTGGAATTGATCCTTGGCTTATGATTTCGTTGGCCATGTCTCGGATGGGAACTTTTAAAGTATCTTTGCCAACAATGATGATATAAGGAGGAATCAGATCTATACTAGTTGCCTTTTTGGATTTAACATGTCAATATGTTTTCTAATATCTTTTTCGGTTACCGGGGTGAAATGGATGTCAGTTGACAGTTAGCAATTTTCCTGTATTTTGACAAGGCTAGGGTGTTTTACTTTAAGCTGGGTCCCAGATATTCCAATATTTTGGCTATATTGATGTAAATGTCATTTTAATCGCCATCAGCTTTTGGTCAGAAACCGAACCTCCTATATTGTCGTTTGAGTATGTTTTGGTTATCCAGTTTATTTGTAGGTTTCTGTGAGAAAAAAAAAATAATTGTCGGGCAGAAGTCGTTATACTCGGCTCCTCAACTACAACGTTTGCGGATATAAACAACTTTAGATTCAGGTTTGATCTTGGTTTAAGATTTCTGAAATTTGTTATTTTAACCAGTTCGTCATGTTCTGATTTATGTATAGGTCTTTCATGCTTGACGAGCCTTGTAAATAATTTTACGGCACCTAGAGTTCATTGAAGGTGGTGGATTCATTTTTGGGGTTTCTGTTTGGGGCATGCTCGTCAATGACATGTTCCAGTAGCCCAATATATATAATTTATGTCATAAAAGATATGGCCTTGATGGAACGGTATATGGGAAAGAAATTCATTAATTGATGAGTTGTCAAAGTTCTTGTATGACATGAAAGTAACTTTTTTTTTTTAAATCGCTCACATTATTATCTTAAACTGTTTGCTATGAGGTTGTGACAGTCGCTAATGCTGAAATTAAAATTGACAGTTTAACACATGAAGGACTTTGCATTGATGACAATGACATCAACAAGTGTGGGCCTGCAATTTTTCATACAAGATGTAGGCTAAGGCCATGATATCACAAATGATATGAAGTGGTTTACATTTTTCTTTTAGTAAGTCATAATTCAAATATCCTATGCAGATGCTATGTTCAAAGCTTATCAATAGTTTGTCCAAACACGCTCTGATATCGACGGTTTGCGATACAAGCACAAAAAATTCCAGGTCTCCAGGCGTTTGAAGGCGAGGTCATTTCGTGTGAAGGCCATTAGTACTCAGTCATGTCAGTTGCGATCTCGTCTTTCTAACTTGTATCCGTTTGCAGTGAAGAGGTTGATGTTTAAACTCTTATCCCGTTTGGTTTTAGCAATTATGAGCAGGTCTAAAAGTTTATTCAGATTTATTAAGAATTCCATGGAACTTGTCCCGTATGCTGTTAATATTAAGGTAGCTTAGCACCGGGCGTTTATTATTTTTATTTTTGAGAGATTTAAGAATATCAAATAAATCTGAAGAGTCAATGTTGGTGCTGCAAGATAAGACAGAATCATTACTCAAAGGGGTTGTGGCGTCCGTTGTGGTGTCCTCGCTTGTTTGGAGCCAGTATTCTTTGAGATCTGGAATAGGATTAAAAGAGTAATATCTAAAACTTCTTGCAACTGTCAGTTGCAGTTGATCCTGGTCCATTTTGTCGCTGAGTTGGTTTTTTTTCCGAGGTTAAAAATGAGTCTGTCTGAGCAATGAAAGCAATGATTATATTCATGGCATATGGTACGTGGAGGGTATGTAAATGAGGTATCAGATGGAGTATCCTTTAACACTAATTTAAGATCTTTATAGTGTCTTTCCTTGAATTTTAAACACACTTTTAATGAATCCATTCACGACGGGTAGAGCAAAATAAGATTTTATGATCTTTGCGTTCATAAAATGAAAATAATACAAATATGTATGGTCAGTTTTACTCATAGATATGTATTAAATGATTTTCACCGAGGAAAAGATAGATAGCCATAAGACCTTACAGCGTATAATTCGCCGAGACGAAGGCAAATATCCATAGCATCATATAACGTTGTGTATCGAAATATTGTTCAACAACAATGGAACTGTTGACATCTTAAGGCAAATATAGTTTTTCAGAGTGATATTCTCCGTTAAAGACATATAACCATAGAACCATTTGATATTTACCAAAATGAAAACATTACAATAAAGTCATACGAAGAGATATTCATTAAAATTGGCGAATAAAGCGGGATAAATACCGATTAAAATGTTAAAATGTGATTTTATTCACTCATCGAAGTGGCGTTCTTAAAATATATTATTTACAAATATTACTGACCATTGATAACGCCTACGAGTTCGAACCTTGCAACTGTGGTGAAATGTGTCTGGTAATCGAAGTTTTATCGCACATTGATTTTTTCGATATTTTAAATTAATTCACATTACTTTCAGATAACGTATTGACATATGCCTTCGAGCCCTGTTGGCTCGAACTCTCAGGGACCGAAGAAATATCTCGAGCCTCGAGGGAATACTAACCTTCAGTATAAACATCTTTACATCTAGGAAGAAGTCGAGCTAGGCGAGTTTGAGCTAACGGGGTTCGACTTTAAATGCGTAAACATTTTTTGAACCCCAGTTATACTAATCGATGTCATGAATTCTTTTAAATAGTTAAAGTTTCCTCATGTATCAATCAAAATAACATTTACAGCAAATCAATATACATTTACTGCTAATATTGAACTCCCTTCATATTCGTGTTGAACATTGAATCGGTTTTCAATTAATTTATATGGATTATTGTAATAAGTTCTTATTTCATGTTTTAGTGTAACGTCTCAAAAATGATGAATTTGCTGTTTTCAATTACAATTATTTATCGGATGTGTATTCATTTTGAATTTTCCAAAATATTCTCAGTATTACCACATAATGTGAGCGTACACCTGTGTGAACTTTGAATATTGAATATCAAATCCTTAAAAACATTCAGATTGGTTTCAAAGATGTCGAACAAGATTAAATTTAATGGAAAATGCAATGATGGAAATTTACACATTGTTTTGCCATCATTCGCTCTAGTTCTGCGAAATTTTACAAAGAAATTGAAAGATAAAAACGGTAAGGCTATCACAGCGGATGAATACTTGGAAAAAGCATTGGAGAACAAGAAAGACATGCGTGAACAATACAACAAAACAAGAGAAAGCATCAAAAGAAGCTTTCAAAAACGTAGATGCTTTGCTATGCCTCCACCTGGGGACTACGAATTGATTGAACAACTTGAAAATATTTCGTTTTCTACAACATGCAAACATTTCCAAGCATCAGTGGGTCAGATGCTGGAATACGTCTACCAAGAACAACCAAAGCGGCTTTTGACTAGTAAACCCATAAATGGTTCAGGTAAGGTATCTTACACACTTGCTATAAATAAGATGTACAATAAAATAACTGTCGTCGGATCACATTTACTGACATCGATTCGTTAGAAACAGTGGTATTCAAAATAGCTACCAATTCGAAACCAGCTGTGGAATAAAATGATAAATTTTACCATTACAAACATTTCTATTTATATTATATTTTTCAGTGTTTGCAAATCTGGTCCGTGACTTCGTAAAGAGTATTTCCATAGAAGGCGTTTCTGATGTTGATGCTACATACACACGGGCGGCAATTGAAGAAAACAAAAAAATCGGCATAGCTGCATCCAAAATGTTTCAAAAGCACATGGAGGATTTAATGTTGCCAATTAAAAGAAGAGAACTACATCAAAAGTGCACTGATGCGAGAGATGCTGCGTTTCAACATGTCTTTGGAAATTCCATTTACGACGGACTAAATGGAAACGTGGCCTTTAACGTTGCAAAGGTATATAGTTTAAAGTTAAAGTATGGTTTTAGCTAAGATTGATAATTACCACATTAACTTTAACTTTCTGATGTTTCTTTGATATAGCATGTACTGCTCAAGTCCCTGAATGCGAGTAAATGCATTTTTATAAATATATATATCGGGCTGCTGCAGATATTGGTAAACTTATACATCTCTTAATTATTCCTTTCATTGTTTTTATAGCAAATATCTTTGTAGTCATTATTTTATTCCCATAACTAAGAAAATTCATGGAAACAGCTAAGCCGAAAATGTATGAGATGCCTTTTTACCTGCCAGTAACTATATTGAAGATAATGACCCTGGCTTTATCGTTCAAAAGTGTGTCCTCAAGTTTAAGCATAACAATTTAACGGAGTCCCTGTTCTCCGCACATCTATTCACATTTCATTTTATGGTTTTACTCATCAATTATTATAGACGTCAACCTTAGCTCTTTGTTTCTTTTCTCGGCCAATACACGCAATAAGTACCAATGTCAATTTATTTTATTGTGATGAATGAAGTGTTAGGGATTTTTTATCGGACAATTGATTGTTCGAAACACAGTTTATTAGACGCGGCCTGATGTTTGCAATTGTCAATGGGGAAGTGTAACGGATAAATTTAAGTTATGAAAAAACACGATTTGTTTATAAAATCAACTCTTATTCAACTTAACTTAAAATTTGTCGTCAATAACCGTTTTGATGCGTGTAAAACTTACAAAACGTCATATAAAACGCATAAGCCTAATGCTTAAAACAGGAAATTAAAAATAAGTTATTCTCTCTGTTTTTGTATTGACTGGTCGCCGGTCATAGAGTTCGTTATTTTAGAAATTTACTTTCATTGAAAACGATTTATATACACGCTGTTGTAGTGTAGTAAATAAGCATGTGAGGATTTACGGGCGTATTGTGAATAATAGTTTAAATTATGTATTTGATAACAAATAAAAGTGCCTTTACACGACATTTATTGACTATTTTAAATTTAAGTGATATAAAATGGAAGTACAAAGCTTAATTCACATAATTTTACTTACAAATATAAGTCGCAATAACGAAATTAACACCATTTAAAATTAACTGATATAGAGTTCAAAACGTAATTCACACGATCAAAAACAAACATTAATGAATAATAGTAGGCCGAAAAGGATCAGGCCGAAATAATATCTAGGCAGAATCGACCCGACACAAATGTTTTTTTCGGTGAAAATGCAAGGTACCAGTCTAACTAATTTACGCATGCCGGAGACGACCGAGTAACTTCGATCCAGAAAGTTGATTAAACCGTCATAGTTCGGCTACGTCCGTGTTTATTCGGAATGTTAACAATTGTATATATTGCCATATGACTTTATTGAGCCAATTGGGTATCGATATTTTCCACGTCTGTCAAAACTAGGTGACTAGGTCCAATTTGGAACACACTAGAGGCATTATGTTTGGTCTAATATTCATGAAACTTAATCAGAATGTTTCATGAACATCAATATATATATATATTAACAATCAATAAAACCCATTCAGCCGCGTCTTTGATGCCTAACATCAACATTCGTCTTGTTAAAAACCGTAGTAGGTAATTATTGGACGCGTTTACATGAGAAACTAAAATGTATATCAAAATTGCCAATGTCAAATATTAATTGTTTCGTAACATAAAATAAAAAATGTATATAAAGTATATGATATTTAGTGTGAATTTGTTTTAATTCAATACATTATTAATTTTCCTTTTTGGAACATGTTTGTAACAGTTTATGCAATTCGATCAGTATTTCATTCAGTTATCGATTGTAGTTTTGTCCTGTTGTCCTAGATATAAGGGCCAGATCACACGTCATGAAAAGGAACAGCATTTACAAATTAAGAACATGTATGTAAGGCTATCTATAGAATTTGTTCATAAGCATTTAAAAAAACATAACATTGTATATGTCTTGGGCGTATTTAGCTGTAGGCAAATTCTCAGTTGCGTGATTGTGTAAAATTGTGATATTTCGCAGATTTTGTCATACCCAAAACTCTGAATTTGAAATAAAAACCGAAGGGAGTAAGGGAGTGAAGTAATTGATATTCTGTCCGTCATCGATCTCCGTTATCCCAAATTGGCCCTAGCTACGCGCCAGTATTCGTTAAAGTTGATGAACAACAATAAGGTATATAGGATTACGTTCACGTCTTGGTTTCTTGTAGGAAAATATTGAAGTGTTTTCGAAAAAAATAGAGGAAAGAAATGAGAAACTTCTGCAAGAAAAATGTACACAAGTCCTTGAGGAATGCAGCAATTACTGGGCGCTCAAAGAATGTGTTGAATCTAAATGTTTTCACGAGGAAGGTGGCATTCATGGATATCGAGAAATATGCCGTGGTATTGAGGATGAGTACAACGAAAGGCTGGCTTCTTTCGAAGACCATGAGGTAGAATTTGTGCAAAGGAAATCGTTTGAATTATGAATATAAAGCTATGTAATGTAATCAGTGATCGCCCAAGATAAGGATTTGATCTGTAATATTTGCACTCAATGTCCATTCCCTAAATTAACGGCTTTTATTTAGGTTTTTGCAAATATTTTCCGATGACCGATGAACTGATTGGATTGGATCGAGTATTATCACGTTTTAATATGATTTGAAAAATATTTATTTTGAAAATATTTGCGTCAGCAGGAAATGAAAAACTTAAATATACATGTAAAAAATGTTAATGCATTATTGTAAAAGTGTTTTGTAGTGATTAAATTATAACAGAGGTGTTGTGACTTAATATGATAAACTGTTTCCGATCACAGACGGGTCGTTCTGTTTACAGAGGGGTTGAGAGAGAATGACTGTAACGTTTTCTTAAATGAGATTAAGTATGTTTTAAAAGTTCTGTCAAGAAATGATGAGCTTTTATGTAAATATTAGTAATGAATTGCGTGATTAGTATCATTATTGTAGATATGAATGCAGTTGTGCTGGTAATGGTACAAGCTGAGATCTTCGGACACCACACACTATAACCATTCCAACTGCCTTCATACCCCTATAATGATTTATTTGCGTTTTAATGTGAACGTTTCATGCAAAAGGCATATATAAAAATACAACATTTCAGAGGCTTCCTGTATGGCAGAAATTTGCAAAAGATATATTGACCACAGAGTCAGAAATACTTGCGATAGAGCAAGCCAGGCAACGTGAGTTTTTTTTTTTTTTGAGTTATTGTTCATTGACTAGATCGCTGAATAAAGATAAAATGTCACTTATGACAAATGAACCTCAATATTTATAATAGATTGTTTGTTCTTCTGTGTTCCGATCTTTGATTTTTGCAGTTAAATACTATTAAAACGCTGTTGATCGATGTTGTGACTCGTGCAGTATCATGGCTATATAAGCCACTTTAAACACTCAGTGGAATCAAGTTGTAGCAAATTCGTGTTTCACTGGCCGTTTTAAGGCGGTAGTCCCATTTTTTATCATTAAAGCGATGTTGATTTGTGTTTGTATTTTTGTATGTGGCGTTTATACGTTACTGCTCCTTTTATTTGTTGTTTAGGCCCGTTGCTTGAGCCTCTAAACAAGTTTTATTTCTCAATGTTTGACCATTTGCCTTGTATCTGCCGTTTACATTGTATTATTGCTCAAATCGATAAATATATATAAAAGATACGTAGAACTTAACTAATATATGGTTATTTTGTCAGTGAGCAAAGCACTTTATGAAAACGACCGTTTCCAAATAGAACAGCGATTAGAAAGAAAAACTGCAGCTCGTAGAGAGGAGATATTACATGAACAAGTCTCACAGATTGCAATGAAAATGTTGGTCCTGGAACGTGAACGGGATGAATTGCGTGAAAGAGCCATGAAAGCCAGTAAGAAGAACGAGAAGACCTGCAGGTTAATGTGAATTTTATTGCAGTTTGACACACATCTGTAATCAGACAGATGTTAGTGAATAGCTAACTTAGATTTGACTTAACTTATGTATTACCTGTTGTTTTCGATTTCGCATTTATCTTTAAATATCCTGTTTAAGCTTGCCGCTATATTTTGTTGTTGTTTTCTAATTTGTATACTTCTTAAGAAAAGCCTTTTTGTCGATAAGACTGTTTTTCTTTATTTTGAAGCATTTCTGTGTCAATATATATTTTAATTTGATATCTATCAGTACCGTCTTTAACAGTTTGTATCTGCTATCTAGTTCTCCCGTTTTTTATTTAGCATAAGTTAACAGACACCGAGTTTAATATGAGAAATGTATCTGTCATTTACCAAATATGGTTACGAATATGTTTGTGTGCATGAGTGTTATCACTGTATGGTTTGTTTGGAGTGTACATGAAAATTAATAAATTTGAAATTGATGCTGCTAATAGTAGTTATATGATGACAATAATTAAATTATCTAGGTACTCAAGTTATCATTAAGTTTATCCTTAATTTTCAAGTCCAAGACATTCTTCGTAATTACACATGTTAATAATTGACAAACCCGAGTAGAACACCAGGATTTTGCTGAAAATGAATCCTTGTGTATAGGTAACAAGCTACAAATGCAATACCCTGTTTATCACAATGTAAGAAAAAAACATTTATTTTTAAAGGGGCTGTACTCCGTATGATGAAATAGCGATAAAAAAAGAAAATTGTCAAAAACTGACATAAACTTGATATCGATGTGTACAATGCATTGAAACTAACTATCTGAAGTACTACATATTTTTACAAATTTTTTTCGCAGTGTTTTCGTACTTTTCCATAAAAAAAGATTTCGAGGTATGTCTATCTACTCTTTTAGTAGAATTCATTCCTTATGCTTGATTGGCTAGTTGATGTTATCACGTGATATTACCAAGTTAGGTATAAAGCTTAAATATTCCAACTGCTTAGGGTTAGCCGTCTTAGCACAGTGGATACGACAGTGGCCTGTAATTTTAGCGACACCGGTTCGAACCCGGTCGCCAACACGATTTTTATTTTACATTTTTGAACAATTACGATATGAAAGAGTAAAACATTTCATTAAATGATTGTCCTGAGATTCGTTACAGAAAAAAACACATGTTTGGTGCCAATCTGGTGTATAGTGCCTTCAATACGAATGCCAACTACATCACCCATTATTTACCTTATAATCATAGTTATTTTCAATGGATAAGTCACTCTTGGGTGAGAATGGTGTAGTGGTAGATAGGTCAGGATAATGTTGGTTCGATTCCCATTCATGGCACTGTAACCAAAATCATTGAAAATACAATAAAAAGTACACGAGGAAATTGGTTTCTAAACAGAGTATCCTTTAAAATATGGTTTTAAAATAAGTTGACTATCTTATTTATCGCAGTTAATGAATAATGTAAACACTTACGATCTTATAGACTGAACTCCGTGAATACTCAAACGTAGGTGAAAGAAATACACCTTAGTATGTTGTAATTCCACACAAGTAAGGTATTGCCGAAGAAATTGGTCAAGCTTAGAAATTCGATCTTGATTTCTCTATGACAGATGTGGCACGCATAAATAACGCGTCACTTCTCTTGTTGTTATTTTACTTTACCGAAAGAAAACTTTTACGTTCCAAGTGCGAAAGAATATGCAACATGGAATTTATTCAGAAAAATGGAAATAATTAATTGTAAAAAAACGCGATATTTCAAGGAATTATTTGACTTCTGCCTTGATATAAAATCACTAAAGTCATAAGGCCAGTAGACAAAATCCGATGACGTGTTCGGTGAAATAAACAAACGTGTGTTTTCTATGTAAATTTAATCACAAAATGATTATTAAAGCTATGCAAGAAATAATAATCAAGTGTCGTTCCTAATCGAAGTATCCGATGTTCGGGAACACTGCGTGGCCGGTAACTCGGTGAGCTGGGTTTTCGGCTTAAAAAGATGTAACTGTTTACTTTGAATGATATGGTACATGCATTCCAGTTTGATTACAAAATTAACACGGTATGCATACCACCTGATTTTTCATCATGTGTAAACAGAATCTTGATGGGTATTTCAGATATTTTGAAGTCGGCCGTGAGTGTTTTCACTAACAGTTTTCCCAAATAATGTTGAGTACTACAAATTCAAGCAGAGGATGACCATGTAAGCAAACTATTTGGTCATCGAAAATGCCCATTTAGAAAAACATCTGTAGCTCAAGCAAGAACGAGGGTCATGCAACATAGCAACATACTTATCACAGAATAGCTTATGAAACATTTAATGCTTTTTAGTAAGGATGACGTTATGCCAAGGTTGAACTTAAGTCGATCACGCATTTCTTTTGAACAGGAAACCGCTTCGGATCTATAGAAATGAGTGCAAACCGAAATTATCCTGCTGCAAAATGTCCGAAATACTTCCAAATGTTTCTGTTTACATGTGGCAGTATAATTAAATAGTTTATATAGTAAATAGTAAGTCGTTTGTAAATAGTACGGTTTATATATATATATATATATATATATAAACCGTACTAGTACATCAAACAAACGGCTTATTTTGTAAAAAAATAAAATAGTAATACACGAAATGATTAAAACTGAAAAAGCATATAAAGGAAAACCATCGCAGAGATCAGCATCATTGTCAAAAAATGAAATATGCAAAATTGAACATATCTGTATTATATATCATTGAGCAAAATATAAATAGACTTTCATTTACGTCAAACTGTTACCGTGCAAATATGTTAACGTTCGAACTAAACTAAAAGGCATGAAAGTAATAAACATGAACTCATTTCTAACAGTTTTATAGTCAATTAATATAATGATAAGCAATGGTAATAATGTCGCTTGAATAAGTGAGAAGTAATCAATTGAAAGCAAATTTTTGAAGTAGGATTACGTATTTTCCGAAATTTAGCGTTTTTTTATCAAAGCTATGCGTTTCGTTCTATACTCGCTGGTAAGCAACACGGACAGAGATGAAATTACTTATACTTATTGGTTTGAAAATCAAAGCATGTCTGCTTAAAGATAATATTACCGTAAATCAGCACAGCAATCAATGCAAACATTTTATTTACGCGCATGCGCGCCGAATGGCAAGGTTTAATAAGCTAAATACCTCCTTCATTCTACGCATTTCATGAACAGACATTGCACTATGGGGTTCCAGGATAATATTGTTTGGTTGATTTTCTTGATCATGCTAATGAGCAAGAAAGTTATTTCAAAGGAGCCTCAGTGTTCCTCCTTTCACTACGAAGAGCAGTTGTTGTCAAAAATGATCCGGATGGAAATAGCGATGGAACAACAACAACAACGAGTAGATACGCTTTGAAAAATATGTCACAGACTGTTGAATTATTTAAATTGGAGGCAATCAAAAAAGAAAATCAAATGTTAGACAGAATAAGAGATGCTCTTGAAAGTGCTGATGATACAATGGTGAATTTCTCTAATAGGACAATATTACTTGAGGACAACTTAAAGAACGCGATCGATGATTTCGCTCAGGATTCTAAACTGCTGAGTTCAGCATTGATCAAAATGTATCTGAAGCAATCGGATATCTGCAAACTTTCGAAGGTATGTCACTTTTATGAATAGTAAAATTCCGTAATTTATTTTTTAAAAAGAGTGCGATTTCTTTAAATTTATCGACGATTGAAAGTCCTATGAGATAAATATGTTCATTTAAATAACTGGATGTGCAATGAGTAGTACTATGAAACACCTATCCTCACTATTAATATTTCTAAAGGGGCACAAAATTTGTTTTTGCCAATTTTTTAAATGTTGATGCATTGTTATGAGTTATTCGTTGGATTCAAATGATCAAAACCAAAAGGGCATATAATTTGTAAAGGATGAATAAATACTTATAAGCGATAGTTTGGCGCATATTTAACTTAAAAATGTTTGGCCATGTAGCAAATATTTGATAACTACATTTGAATACTTTCGGGTAGGTTTATATCTGTACATAAATAATATGTGTTTTATGTTTCAATGTCAATTGAGTTACACCAAATATTGCCTTTACATTTTAAAACAAATGCGACAACCTAAATTGAGCCTCTTTAAATCAATCCGCTTTTTAAATGAAGGCACATATTTATTGGCGATAATTATTGCTTCTAAAATAAAAATATTCCTAATAAACCTTTATGTTTTAATAACAAGGTGTTTAAGGAAACATGTTGGTCTTTCTCAGTACGCCTTTTGTATATTTCAGAGAAAGATGGAACACCGACGATAGCAATTGAAGCAAAGGTCTTAAATGATCTGAGTGTGTCAACCTTTACAACTCTCGTATTCACAAACGCCATGTTTAACCATGGTAACGGATATGACGTAAACTCTGGCGTGTTCACCTGCCCCCTCAATGGAACGTACTTGTTCACGTCACATATCTGTACTGCCTCTTACAGATACATTGGCTACAGCTTAGTTGTGTACGGCACGGTTCATACTAGTGGGCTCGTTCATGGGAGCAGTTATCACCATTGTACGTCGTTTGATGTTATTGCGATATTGCAAGTTGCGAGCAGGGTGTGGGTTCAGACGAATGGCAATACCGGTAATTTTTATCAAAGCTCCAACATGGTTAACACATTTTCTGGTGTTCTTCTTTATCGTTAAAAGTATTAATGGCGGTATAAAGCTATAACATGATTTGATTAATTGTATTACCGTCAAAACATAACGGTTAACCTCATGGAGATATGATTGAAATTCTAATTGCAATGATGTAAGTTTATAGCAAACTGTGTATATTGAACTAGTTTATGCATGAGCCTTATCTCGGCGCAAGGACTATCAAATTATAAATCTCACCAAACAAATCAAGTCAGTGACGATTTAAGACTTCCTTCAATCAATATGTAAGTTTCTGATTAAACAAATTAAAACAACTGCATATATTTTCTGGCCTAATGTGCTTAATCTTAAAATTAAGAATTCAGATGTAATAAGAGAAATAATTTGAGAAAATTTGAAGATTAATAAGTTCACCAGCTAAATTAAGTTGTTCTTCACATAATCAAGAAATTAAAAACGAAAGATATTTATGGACTCAATTCACAGAATGATATTTTTAGGTTGATTTAATGTTATAGTGATATAGAATCAGAGTACTGTTTTGTGATTAAACCCTCTGTCTATAATGTCCTACTAAAAATATGCAATGTACGTATATTAAAAACTTTATAATTTGCCTAGTTAAATTTTGAGGCTTAAACTATTTATTTCATATTTGAGATAATGATCAAAATATTGTATATAACTATGAAATACAATGCTTAGTACTTTTTATCAAATTTAAGAATATTTTATTATTTTCAGTGAACTGTTCATATATATATATATATATATATATATATATATATATATATATATATATATATATATATATATTGTTTTGGGCCTTTGTCAAGTAAACTTACTCAATCGAATCGTTATTGTAAATCATCTTGTCACTTCATTTAGCCTACATTAATATCAATCTTATTTATTGTTGCCTGGTTACCTTTTATACTTTTATAACTGAGTACTGATTACTAATGTATGTGACATAAATGACCCAGTGGCAATTATTTAAGAATTTGTTAAGTTCAACAGCTTTGTTAACGTCATCGTTGTTAACTGTCAAATCTCTACTGCTCAGGAAGTTTAATTGATACACGAGTTATCTGCAGTGTTTCTAACAAGATTGTGGACGGTTGTTACAGCTGTATTTGTTTTACATATAAGCAAATTATCTTTTTTTTCAATTTTAAAAGTTAGCAACGATGTCATCAATCACGTCGTTAACTATAACAAAGTTCTGAACAATCGACCTATGGTATGTGTTTGTTTTTATTACATCTTAAATCTGAACATATGGCAATATTTCAAGGCAAAAAAGGAAGTCTGAAATATTTGTTTGTATGAATTTCATGTTTTCTTCCTCTACTCATAAAACCCGTCCAAGTGATAAACAAATAACATTGGGTCATCAGAAATTCACAGTTCAAATTACTGTGTATCGGATACCTTAAATATTTACTGGTTTATACGCAATTGGAAATAACAAAACAACAGTCAATGCGTCAGCTGTCGGATCATGTTGCCCATGTTTGCATAATTGTCAGTGTGGATGTGTTTTCATCTCACAAACAAGAAGTATCTGCGTATTCTCAGCAGTCCTTATTTAGTATGTCGATCGGCATGTATATGATTTATCCTTCATTCCAATAGACATTGGTGACGGTTACACGTCTAATAGTAGTTATATTTATCAAAATACTTACCTTTCAGATCGTCATTGTTAACACTAGAAAAACGTAGATAGATTTACCACAGGAGACATCTATCACCTCGGTCATCAAGCATATCTAATACTTCTACTAATTATAAAAGGTACATATTGACTGGTATACGTTATATTAAACGCATAACGAGGGTTCTACTCGTCCACCTCGCATCCCTTGTAACAGTCATTATGGAATCGACAAACTCCTCAAAAGCGAAGAAATCAAATAAGACATACATCCGATATGTAGTGATATTTACCAACAAATGTTATCAAATACTCTTAGTCACAAAAGAAAGTATACATTTCCGATTTTCCAAATATTTTTCAAACATTGTTTTTTGTATGTTGCAAAATAAATATTTTAATGTGGTGTTATTATTCATTGCGTTGGTCTTATAAAAACTCATGTTCACGATGAATGGCGGTTTACCAGCCGTAAACATTTCGTTGTGAAAACGTCATATTTTGCGTCCGTCTGATTATAAAGTTGTCATTAAGTTTTAAAGTTTAAGGGAGCCCTTTTCTTAGGTATTTTTGGTTTTGAAATGTTTCATATTTATAAACAGGGACAAGCCCGGTGGTCAACAATTCAAAACTAAACCCTGTTTAGGGACACAAAGCAAAGGTCCAAACGACAATGAACTAGAGACCAAAATATGTTAGCATCACATACACCATTTCTTAAAGCAGAGAGTCGATTACCTGATATAATCATACACATTTTTTAAAGAACATCACAAGTGTTTTTGATTAGCATATGAGGAGTGTTCTAAGAAAAATGAATTAAGTTAGGGAATGACTTAAGATGTTTTATGAATACCAGCCGATGTTGTTTTGCAGATGCTGGCAGTTTAAAATACCAATTCACACGTTCTATGAAATAATTAAGTGTTTTGTCTTTCAAGGCAATAAATGTCTTCGTTTTTAAAAGTAAGGTTGAGTCAAGGCCTACAACACAACGCTGAAATTTCTAATTAAAAACTGTTCAAGCTTAAAAACAAATGATGGCATGATTAAAACAATATATTCAGATGGGCTAGCACGTTCCAAGTTCTGTATTTCTCCGAAGCTGGACCATCAGAATCACATCATTACCAAACATAAGCACTCCTGCAACGGCCGTTAGAATGAATGATCATCCAAAACCGTACTCGCTCGGATCATGCCGACCTCCGAAGAAGTCTTGGTATTTTTGCAGCGTATAGAAATATGCCGGACATGGTTAAACAAACTGAAAATATATCAATTCATACTACGCATAATTTAAGCACCGTAGATGTGTTGGACAAATGGATATGATATTTTTTATAACCCGTCAAAAGGGCATGAAGCGCCAAATGGTCCAACTAGTTACCTTAAGCTTGATATGTAGAGTAAAATGAATTGATATAAGTGTGTCGTGTCATTGGAAGACCTTCAAATAGAAGCCCCCGAGTGCTTACTCACCCCCCTACCCACTCACGTATTTAACAAACAAAATGAGGCCAACCAGTGAACTTAGAAAATCGAGCATGTCTAAAACACGGACCGCCTGCAGCAATCTTAACGAAACGAATTACGCAACTTTTTTGAAGTTTATTCGGTTTTAAATATATAGTTGGGATTATTATAATGTATATTATAATAGATGTAAGTTTTAACTCCACTCAATTCACTCAATTTCTTCAGTATTACGCACTGAAAACGCATTTCCATAATTATTGTCATATAATAAAGTAACACTCTTATTGAACTAACGACACAGAAGCCTAATAAACTAGCATAGACGTAGTCCTGGTCCCCTCTTAAATAGGGATTGAGATTGGCACAATACTTTCAGAGGCCCTGGTGGAACTGTCCTGAATTCCGGGTTATCAAACAGGGTGTAGCAAAACTAATCACGACGAATACTCCGCCCATCAACGTTAAAAATAATGCTAACATATGTAACGTTTTTGACATTGTGAAGTTTTGGTCACTTTTACTGTTTCGTTGGCGTGGTATAACAATCACCAGATATAAATAAAGATCATCAGATGGGCTTTTACTGCTTTAGTAACTATAATTATGCGTAAGTGTTTGTGTAACCTGTTAAAATGAATGTGTAACCACCGTTCTTCCTAAATTACTGGGCAGTCGCCTTATTCCGGGTTTGTCTATAAAATAGGAAAACTGTTTTAAAAAGCATTCCGAGTACCGTGATAAATATAGTTTATGCTGCTATGGAGGTCAGTTGCGTTGACTGTAATAATCAACGCAACTGACCTCAATAGCAACCTAAACAGCACAACAGTGCAGCTAGTGAGAATAACTACAAAATGAATACCTTTAATTTTTCGCTTTTGCAAATGTTAATACAGCGCAAACTTTTATATTGAGGTTCTGCAGGGGATATTATTAAACACTAGGACTAATACACGAAGTTTGTGACATATCGTCAATCACCAAACACAATGCGAAAATATATATAAAGTGAATAATCGGCTGATAACTTTGTTTGCGAAATGGCTGTTCTATTTTCAGAATAAGAGTGGATTTCTGGCACGATTTTGAAGCAAGGGAGGATACTCGAATACTCACTGTATAAACAATTTATTAAAGTTGTTTTCCTTGTCGAAATTATCACACTAATTCATACTTGATTTGCGCAGTTCGGTATGTCTTACCAAGTATTCATACAGTAAAAATGCCATGGACCTGGCGGTGTCTGTCGTGCGCAGGAAGGATATGTAATTGACAAGAAGTTAGTCAGCAAAGGGAGGAAACGAGAACTTCGTGATGACGACAAAAAAGCCATCACCAACTTCCTGTCATACATGACCAACCACAGTGTGCCGGCCTCTCGTCTTGGTCTAAATTGGTGAAATTACCGGGCCTACCAGTAAATGATATAAGTGTTTTTTGAACCGCCATGAGTTCCGATTAAACCAGCACTGTGAAATACCTTGCAGTTTGTCAAGTTCAAGGCATGTCCATTTACCATCCGTATAGATAACGTATTTGCAAATGTAATTTTACCTTTTTATTCAATAAGTTCCCATGAATTCATTATTTTTAGGTACAAAAGGTTAAACATGATACAATATTTATAAATTTATACAATACTAATGCAATAAGAGCCTTTCAAAAATAAAAATATGTCTACATGAAAAACCACAACGCGACTTTTTTGATGCTATACATAAAAACAGCAACTGAGTGTAACAATTGAACTGATATTGATATATTGATACATTGCACATTGCACATAAATTGTATATCAGTGTATCAAACTTATATTGAAACAATACACAGGAGTGTGTCAAATTAACTCATGTTAATACAATACACATCAACTGTACCTGAGTGTGTCATACGAAGTCGTATTGATACAATACATGAACTGTACCTCCGTGTGTCAGACTAACTCATATTGATATAATATACATGATCTGCACTTCAGTCTTTCAAACTAACTCATATTGATACAATACATATTAACTGCAACTCAGCGTGCCAAACTAACTCTTGTTGATACAATACACATTAACTGCTTCTCAGTGTGTCAAACTACCTCATATTGATAAAATACACATGAACTGTACCTCATTTTGCCAAACCTACTCATATTGATACAATACTAATTAACTGCTTCTCAGTGTGTCAAACTAACTCATATTAATACAATACACATGAATTGTACCTCAGTATTTCAAACCTACTCATATTGATACAATACACATGGACTGTACCTCAATGTGTAAAACTAACTCATATTGATACAATACACATGGACTGTACCTCCGTATTTCAAACCTACTCATATTGATACAATACAAATGAACTGCACCTCAGTGTGTCAAACTAACTCATATTCATACAATACACATGAACTGTACCTCAGTGTGCCAAACCTACTCATATCGATTCAATACACATTAACTGCTTCTTCGTGTTTAAAACTTACTCATATTGATACAATGCACGTGAACTGCTTCTCAGTGTCTCAAACTAACTCATATTGATACAATACACATGAACTGTACCTCAGTGTGTCAAACTTACTGATGTTAATACAATATCCATGAACTGTACCTCATTGTGTCGAACTAACCAGTATTGATACGATACACATGAAATGTACCTCATTGTGTCGAACTAACTAGTATTGATATGATACACATGAACTGTACCTCAGTGTGTCAAACTAACTGATGTTATTACTATTACAATACACATTAACTGTACCTCAGTGTGTCAAACTAACTAATATTGTTACGATACAAATGAACTGTACCTTAGTTTGTCAAACTAACTCATACTGATACAATACACATGAACTGTACTACAATGTGTCAATCTATCTCATATCGATACAATACACATATACTGTACCGCAGTGTGTCAAACTAACTCATATGGAAACAATACACGTGAACTGTAAATCAGTATCTCAAACTAACTAATATTGATACAATACACATAAACTGTTCCTCAGTTTGTTAAACTAACTCATACTGATACAATACACATGACCTGTACCTCCCTGTGTCAAACGTACTCATTTTGATTCAATACACATTATATGTTGGTCAGTGTGTCAAACTAACTCATATTAATAAGTAATACATGGACTGTATTTCAGTTTATCATACAAATTCATATTTTATACGATATAAATGAACTGTACCTCAGCGTGTCAAACTAACTATTAGTAATACAATACACATGAACTGTACCTATGTGTGTCAAACAAAGTCATATCGATAAGATATACATGAACTGTATCCCAGTGTGTCAAGCTTACTCATATTTATACAATACACATGAACTGCACTTTAGTGTGTCAAACTTACCCATGTTAATACAATACACATGAAATGTACCTCAGAGTGTCAACCTTACCCATATTGATACAATAATTATGAACTGCACCTCAGAGTGTCAAACTTACCCATATTAATACAATACACATCAAGTGTAAGTCAGTATGTCAACCTAACTTGTATAGATTCATTGCATATAAACTGAAACTCAGCAAGGTAAACTTTCCGATTTTGATACACTGCAACTAAGACTCGTCAGCGGTTAGGTGTGGACAGCCCAAGGTCGCAACACACCACCCCGGCCACACTGATCAATACAGACACTTTGACCGGCTATTACTGCATGCTGACCTGGGAAACTGCGAAACAAATAAGTGCAAATAAGATTCAATGTATATTCAGAGGACAAGGCAGCAAAGGCTAAGAGTGTGTTTTATAATTTCAAAGTTATAACCAAGGCCCAGTTTTATATTAACCATGTTTTGCGCATTAGCTAGCCGAATGATGACGGGTTGCCCTTATCTCTTCTTATTGCTATGCCATAGCAAACTTAGTTTGTCAAATTCAGAAAAGAACCACCTCTGGAATGCGAAGAAATACAAAACTGTAAACTGATATTCGCATTGTATCCTCGTCGGAGGGACACAGAACCTCCACATCATGTTGAAGCCATATTGACGTTAATTCTTCTTTAATATATAGTGCAATGCAAAGCGATGATAAGTGTTGCATGCTGTATCGGTATTAAACTGTACAGAAAAGAGTATTCTACCCTTTTAAAAATCCTAACATATTTCATTACAATCGTGCCTGTATTCTTTGTGTTACATTAAGCATATTATCCAAACATTATTTCATGAAAATCACGATTTATCAGCCTTTTTCTCATTACTCCAATACAATGCGCCATTTTTTGTATTTTGGCTATTTACAAACGGATATATTTATATACTGACGAATACCATAATAAGTTGATCGATTTTTGGGTATTCTGTTATCACTGGATAACCATTATTCTGAATTTGGATTTTATTCTAATAATCGAGCGCATTTTTAAACGAAATAACATATGCATTTTTTCACAAGTAGTTTTGGTGACAGTATAACATGGGTCACGAGCATCTAAAAACTAATATCACAAAATGATGAAACTGTACGCTTACACTGTACTCAAACGACTTTATGTTAATATCAATTACACTTATACCTAAGCTGCGATAAGTAATGTGTAATTATTGTTGCTTTTCGCCATAATTATGTAGACTAGATTGGAAATAAGCATTAAATGAGTTATTGCACATGCAGATTGACGATGGCTTTATAAAATACCTTGCCAAATAAAAACAAATGACAGTTACTGAAGAATCAGACCATGCTCAACAACACTGGTTATATAACTCATGTCGCTGACAATATATATCATATAAGACTCATAGCTTAGGAATTATTTACAGTACTTAGCTTGACAATAAGAGCAATATTAACAAAAAGCCCATGTCAATGAAAGCACAGTCAAACTTAATGTGTAACACATTGTGTTCTAAACGGTTACGCATACATAATCTTCATACTCTAAAGAATGTTCTCGGGGCATAGTTTCTCCACAAAAAGTACACTTGTTTCGACCGTAAACTATATGAATGCGAAAGATGGTGTTGACATGTAGCGTTATTATTTTAATGCTCTAATCGGTGTATTTTTCCAAAATTGCTGCCTGGGATTTGATAACGCTACGTACAACCTCTCTTTAACAGGCCTGTTTATTTCCCTTCCCAGATCGTTGTACCTCTGTATTTTGTGCTCGTAGACATTCTATTTTGTCAAGCTCAATATGAACATACTTGATCTGAAACGTTTGCTTTGGAAGAGGCAAAGAGAGATCGAATTAGATATGGTGTTTCATCCCGTTTGTTTAATTTTTTGGGCCCAGTATTCTTGTTGAGGCACTTGAGCTCTGTTTGCTCTTACTGTTCGAATGGATATCGGTTGTTTTTAAGTTTACTATATTAATATGCTTTCCGAAACAGCTAAAGTCACTGCGGTATGTTTATTGTCCGTAACTAGAAGCGAATTACAGTTGGTATACAGGTGTTAAGTAATATTTTGTGTCTTAGCTAAAACCTTCTCATTTTAAATAATATAACATTAGAACTTCCTATAATGAAGATTTTTCCCTCATTGTGTTCGTGCTCTCACATCAAAGTTCAATCATTGGGACCTGATAAGAGATTTCATAGCAATAGTTTTTGTCTGAGTGGTAGCGTTGTCAATTTAGATCGGATTTTAATAGCTCTTTCAGACTCTGAATACATACGCAATAGCTTATCTTGATTCTGGAACTTTCGCAGAGGTATGAAACAGCCACAACATTTTGATGGCCTTTCGTTAACCTAACCTCTAAATACACGGCCCTCTGCCAACCAGGGGAGTCTGGCATACATTTTAACCGGACATAATGGATATTTTTGTTTCTCTGGTATCTGCACTTTCTCGTTCAGCGACTTTTAGACTTTAATCCGTGTACGTCAAGCAAGATCAGTTTACGGCTTAAATGCCTACAAGTCGGTACGCACGATGCATGTTCGTCTAATTAAACACAATAGAAAACCTGCAATTACTTCAGTACTTGGTTGGCATTTTAAAATTCAACACTCTCTGATTCTTATGAATTCAGACCAAAAAACTCGTTTGATCTTCACAGAATTACAGTGACTATACCTTCCAACTGAAATAAAGGTCGAGTCATTACCTTACAATACAGAATAAGGTTAATCTTTGCCTTGCTATTGAGCACTCAAAACGTTGGCCATTTTCTACCGAAAACAACCTCGGATATATGCAGGAACTTCAGTAAAAGCAGTGCATAAAATAAATAATAATATAATTGTTTAATTGTAGTGTTTTGGCGTGTAATTATTATACTAAGTTCAAGTTGATTCCCAGTGAAGTGAATTATTGCATAAATAGTTAATGTTCCTTAGAGTAAAATCCTAAGGTTCAACTGCTAAATTACTACGCGATCCTCTTGCAGTGAAGTTAAATGCCGATATTTCTGACATTGTAAACCGTCCTTATACATCTGAGCTTGTTTTCGATGGACAATGACCGAGGTGTTCTAATTGTTTATTGCAAAATCTGTGGCTATGAGTGGGCCGTATTCAAAAGTGTTCTTATCCTCAGCTTTAACCCTGCCTCATTGAAGTTACAAGCTACCTTTTCAATCCACTAAAATGACTTTGATTCTAATTTAAAAAATATCATTAATATAAGTTTTCTATTGATCGATGTCCAACATAAATACCAAATGAACTTGACACGCTTAAAGTGCAAGAACTTATGTGTTAAAGAACAAAGGTAGGTTTGTCAAGGAGATAAATAGGTAAGGATATGTATGTAACATTGTTTTCATTCACTTGTAAAAGTTTATACATACATATACATGGAAATTGGGCATATGAAAATAAAATATTAATAAGTAGTCTGATAAAAAGCTGGATACCAGGGATATGAGCATCATGTGACGACAACATTTAACAAAAAAGCGTGGTTCCGGTCCGGAGACGTAGAAATGAGCAAGGGGACAAACTACATAGTGGGCCAAGAATTACTGACTAGCGTGCCAAAGCCTGAAACACGTTTTTGGTTACATGTAGTTTAGAATGGCTACCCGAGATAGATCGACAGCCACATGTCTGTTTGTCCGATTTCATGACACTTGATTATCTAAGAACGATCTAGAGAACCAATGGCATAGTAAGCCATGGTAGCTCGCTACTGTGCCACAGTCATAGGAGCTCTTCACGTTGCGATGATATTAGTCTGTCTTCAGTTCGGAGTACGAACATTCCTATTGTTGACATTTCTTACCGAATGGAACGATGTAGGGTTTATGCCCGATGAAAAGAGGAATGATACAACATCACCCTATACCATGATTTACACAATACCAGATACAAACAAATATCATAGGATTTGACTTTTCCTCCATTTAGATGCAAGAACTTTCAAATCTCACTAACAAAACTATTGAATGACCTTTCAGTAATGATCCACGATCATGAACCATTTTGTAATGAATGTTATCGTTTTATATTAGTGTTAACGCTACATGTGTTTGGCAAAGATACGTAATTTTAACTTTCCGATGCTTCCAGTTTGGCAGAAATTTGCAAGCATAGATTCAGAAATAGTTCTTATATAAAATGCCAGGCAACGTCCGTATCTAAATATTTATTTTAGATGCATTATTTCGTTATCTAGAATGTGAACTAAAGTATCATAAAAACTAATGACTTTGATCTACGTCAGATAAGCATATGTGGTAACGTTGTATTACATTACTTTCAGGGCATTTTGTTATAGAACGAAACACGTTTTGAGAAATAAGTTTACCAAAAGAAAAACAACAGAAATTAGAATGAACAATGCGTGTTAAAAACTAGTAAACGACCATGATTATAGAATTACTACAAATGGGTGACACGATTTATCAGCACGAATCGCACGAAGGCATTATATAAACCAAGTAGAGGAACGCCAAGCTTTCAGTCCTTTGATTTTATGAAGATTTTGCCAATTCATATTATCTTTAAAACATTTTTGGCTGAAACTTTTTTTGGCTGACTCGGAGTGTTTTGGCATGTGACCTAATTTTCTTCAAATATTTTACATTTTCAAATCATCAAAGAAAAGATTAGTTAATACATGTCGCTTTTATTTTTAATAATGTTTTCTTTATTTGTTCCCAGTTTCAGTACAATGATGCTTTTTATAATGAACTCTATGATCACACAGTTTTAAACCTTTTATTTTATAAGGCAGACTGTGTGTGTAGTTCATAGTTTCAGATAATGACTGCATCGTATCTTTAGGTGTTCTGAATTGTATTCCTCCGTCTGCAGATAGAGTTGGTATCTCTAATCTAAAGTACTTGGGGTCTACCTATAAGTTTATTATTATTTGTTTTATTGTTAAGTTTCCTCAAGTTAATGTATACTTCGATAAGATTTACCTTTTGCGTTTTATCTATTTAGGATTGTTGGGATAAGAGTGAGGTTTGTGCACTTATTTATGTTTACTCTCTTTTCTACTGAGCTTGTTTCTGTAGCTTTTCGTATAAATATTCATGTGAATATTACTGCATAATGCATTTACACACATATGAAATCAGTTGGTTCAGTAAGAAGCTAACTTTCATCGGTCCCAATATATGCTTTTAGGCGATTTAGAACAATTAGCAGCCAATATTGCACAATGTCGAACAAAATTATTATGATTAAGATGTTTTGACCCGTTAGTCTTAGCTTGTGAATTCCTTTTCATTACGTTTTTTGAACTTTTTGTCATTTGTTTAAGCAGTTTTTTCAATTCGACTGTTTTGTCTTCTTTAGTAGCTGATCTGAGTCAACATGTATCCAATTTGATTTAATATTAATCAGTACCGTCGTTTACCAATTCATATTGATTGAACCTTTTGTTTTGTTTTTAGTATACATTAACAGACAAAAAGAATAAAATGAGTGAAAGCGCAATTTCTGATTACGAATATGTGTATTTGTATTCGTATTGTTATACAACGAGCCCATCACAAAAGCTTTACCGATAGATGATTAGATACGCTCAGTGAAACACGAGCTCACTGGAATACGATTCTACTCGAGGCTTAAGGTAGTGTGTATACCCATTACCTCACACTTGTTCCAACAACTATCAATAATTACAAGATAAAAAGTTTTAGCCACAATTACAATTTCCGTTGTATTTTTATGTTAGATGACATTTACCAAGCTTTAAATCGAATGCAGACTACAACAACCATTGATCTCCTTAAAAAACAAGTTTTAATGAATTTATGTGAATAAAGAGTTAAATGAGTTATTAAAATATATATTTAATTTATAGGATAAATCATAATTCGTCTTTGTTATTGATCAATGATCAATAGAAGCGGTAAGTATTCAACAAATTAACTCAAGCATAAAACTCGGTGAGAGTGGCCTAGTGATAGATAAGTCAAGAGGTTGGTGGCTCGAATGTCCCGACTTATGGCCACTCTTAACGGACTTCAATGCTGTTTGTTAACAAGGTAATGGAATCGAGTGTGATTTTACAAGCTGTCAGCATTTCAAGGGACTAAATACCAGATGATACAATTACAAGATAAAACGAAATTGTAAAAAATATTATATATTCTTGCACCCTTTGACTATATGTCATATATTTTCTTGCTACCATTGCCTGTTTTTACATTTCCTTGCTCCCTTTGCCTATTTGTAATATTTCCTTGCACCTTTGCCTTTGTGTTAAATTCCCTTGCTCCCTTTGCCTATGTTTAATATTTCCACGCTCTCTTTGCCTATGTGTTATATATTTCCTTGCTCCGTTTGCCTATGTGTAATATTTCCTTGCTCTCTTTGCCTATGTGTTATATATTTCCTTGCTCCCTATGCCTAAGTGTAATATTTACTTGCTCCCTTTGCCTATGTGTGATATATTTCCTTGCTCCCTTTGCCTATGTGTTATATATTTCGTTGCTCTCTTTGCCTATGTGTTATATATTTCCTTGCTCCCTATGCCTAAATGTAATATTTACTTGCTCCCTTTGCCTATGTGTGATATATTTCCTTGCTCTCTTTGCCTATGTGTTATATATTTCCTTGCTCCCTATGCCTAAGTGTAATATTTACTTGCTCCCCTTACCTATGTGTGATATATTTACTTGCTCCCTTTGCCTATGTGTTACATTTTTTTGCCCACTTTGCCTATGTGTTATATATATCCTTGCTCCCTTTGCCTATGTGTTATATTTCCTAACACCCTTTGACTGCGTGTTATATTTTCTTGCAACCTTTGACTATCTGTTATCTCTCCTTGCACCCTTTGACTGCGTGTAAATCTCCTAACACCATTTGACTGCGTGTTATATTTTCTCTGTTATGTCTTCTTGCACCCTTTGACTACGCGTTTTATATCATTGAACTCTTTGACTGTGTGGTATATATTTCCTTGCAACCTTGGGCTATGTCTTTTATTTCCTTGCACATTTGATTGTGTGTCATATATCCTTACCGCCTTTAAGTATGTGTTATATTTCCTTACACCTTTTGACATTGTTTTATATTTCCTTGCACTTTTCGACTGTGCGCTTTATATCCTTGCACCTTTTGATTGTGTGCTATATATATATTTGTGCCTTTTGACTGTGTGCTATTCTCCTTGCTTCCTTTGACTGTGTGTTATATATCCATGCATTCTTTGACTTTGCGTTATATTTTCTTGCAGCCTTCGACTATGTGTTATATTTCCTTGCACACTTTAAATATGTGTAACATTTCCTTGCATCAATTGACTGTCATACATTTCCTTGCAACGCTAAACAGTGTCTGAAAAATTCTTGCACGCTTTTACTTTGTGTTGTGTTTTCTTGCCCCCTTTGACTGTGTGCTATATATCATGGCACCCTTTAAATATGTGTTATATGTCATTGCCCTCTTTGATAATGCGTATATTTCCCTGCAAACTTTGGCCATATGATATTGTTTCTTGCATCCATTGACTCTCTTTGCAACGCCGGTCTGTTTCTTAAAATGTCTTGCACGATTTGACTTAGTGTTATATAAAAAAAAATCCTTACACCATTTGATTATATTTAATGTTCCTTGAACCCGTTCTCTGTGAAATTCACCAAAGATGTAGACTTGGTGGTAATACAATGAAATGATTTCTTAATAGACCTAGTCTATAGGCATTTCTTATAAATTATTCAAATCCGTAAAACACGTATTTATGAAATTTTCGGCGACTGCACCGCAAAGGAATGTAAAGTAAAAATTGAAGCAAGAAGAGAAGCGATCAGCATCATTGTAGAAAATTGTAGTTCGCTAAATTGCACATATCTTCATCATATAACATTGAGCAAAAAAGAGAAGTAGACATCCATGTCTGGCATACATTTACCTTGTATATACTTAAACGTCAGAACTAAACTAAAAATAATGGATGATATTAACATAAACAAATATTTGACATTTTTATGTTACCACTAAAATGTCAAAAAACTAATGTGAAGCAATGGTAATAGTCTGGCTTAAATTCGTGTGGAGTAATGTCTTCGATCAAATGAGAACATATACTTTAATGATGTAAGTGATTTTCGGAATTTGGGGCTATTTATTCAAAGCGATTATATTTGTTCTGTATACGCACGTAAGTACCACGGGTAGTCCTTTGAAAACCACACAAGCACCAAGTGCACTTCTTGGAATACCATACAGACAACGTTTTTGCGGCAATAACAAAAATATTTGTCTCGTCGGTCAAATTTCGTACTCAGACTTGTCAATTGTAAAAAAACTAGTGGAATCTAATAAGCATTATACATGTGATAAAGATTGTATCAGATTCACGGAGTAATCATTGCCTCAAGTGCCGGGTGAATTTTCGAAAAAATGCAAAATTTGCGGGGTACAACTGCACCCCATCATTATTTCAGATTTTTGATGTTTCATTAAATATTCATTTTTTATTATGTGATAATGATTGAACAAAAAAAACATGTAAATAAGTTATCATAGCGTGCTCCATCCTATTATAACACTTATATACATTTATCAATAGAATTTGGTTTGAAATCCTATGAGCAGGCGAGTAGCCAGGGCCATTTTGGGAACACACAGATAGATGACGGACAGCATATTAACCACTTCACCCTCTCCCCCCTTCGGATTCAAATTCGGTGTATTTGGTATGACAAATACCTCAACCTGTCAAAATTTAATTGCCCAAATGCGTATTTGCGTACAGTCAGCTACACGCCTGTATGAATGTCTGTTAACAAAAAAGAATCCCTAAGGTAATGCAGCAAAGCAAGTAAAGCAAATATCTAACTTCTACGCATGCGCAACGAATAGCAATGGTATATACTCGCAATACCTCCCAATTCTGCGCATTTCACGAGCAAACGTTGCGCCATGTGGTCCCAAGATAATGTCGTGCGGTTGATTTTCTTGATCCTGCTAATGGACAAGAGAGTTAGTTCAAAGGAGCCTCAGTGTTCTTCCTTTCACTACGAAGAGCAGTTGTTGTCAAAAGTGATCCGGATGGAAATAGCGATGGAACAACAACAGCAACGAGTAAATGACGCTCTGGAAAAAGTGTCACAAACTATTGAAATATTTAAAACAGACGCAATTAAAAAAGAAAACCAAATGTTAGACAGAATAAGAGATGCTCTTGAAAGTGCTGATGCTACAATGGTGAATTTCTCTAATAGGACAATATTACTTGAGGACAACCTAAAGAACGCGGTCGATGACTTCGCTCAGGATTCTAAACTGCTGAGTTCGACATTGACTCAAAATGTATCTGAAGCAATCGGATATTTGCATACGTTAGAAGGTATGTCACTTTTTATCAAAAGTTAAATCCCCTATTCTATTTTACAAAAAGTGCGTTTTCTTGGAATTTACCGACGCTTGTATGTCGTAGAAGATATATATGGTAATTAAAACAAATTGCAATATGTACAGTAAAACTTTTATTCTCACTTTATTTATTTCTAAAGGGACACAAAACATGTTTATGCATGTTTTGTTAAATTTGATGCATTATTATAAGTTATTCGTTATATTACAATGTTCAAAACCAAGAAGGCATATAATTTGTGAACAGATGAATAAATATAAGCAATAGTTTGGCGCATATTTAGCCGGGGAATATTTGGCCACAAAGCAATTAAATACTTTTAGGCTAATTCTTATCTGTACAAAAAATATTTTCTTTTGTTAGTTTCGATCATTAAAATGAAATTAGTTACACCAAATACTACATTCAAATTTAAAAAAAAATTTTTTTATCCGTACGCCGTTTGTATATTTTCAGAGAAAGCTGGAACACCAACGATTGCATTTGAAGCAAAGGTCTTAAAGGATCTGAGTGTGTCACCCAATACAAATCTCGTATTCACAGAGGCCGTGTTCAACCATGGTAACGGATATGACGTCATAACTGGCGTGTTCACCTGCCCCCTCAACGGCACGTACTTGTTCACGTCACATCTCTGTAGTTACGGTAGCAAACTCTTTGGCTTCAGCTTAGTGGTGGACGACACTGCTCATACTAGTGGGCACGTTTATGGGAGCAGTTCTTCCCATTGTACGTCGTTTGATGCTATTGCGATATTGCAAGTTGCGAGCAGGGTGTGGGTTCAGACAAATGGTCATAGCGGTAATTTTTATCAAGACTCCAACATGGTGAACACATTTTCTGGTGTTCTTCTTCACCGTTAAACGTATCTATGGTGGTTTATACTAATTATAAAGGTTTGATAACACGTATTACCGTCATAGTATTACGGTGAATTTCATAAGGATCTGGCCGTGTTTGGTTTTGTAAATATACTTACAATGGTGTCAGTGCATGCATTGGCTAATCTCTGCACAAGGAAGATTAAAGTGTAAATGTCATCAATCAAAAGACGATAAAAAATCCTGTCATCAATATGTGTGTGGATGATTAAACTCGTTATAGCACCTAATTATACTTTAATGCGATATATGTTCATCAATATGTCTGTGTATGATTAAACTCGTTATAGCACCTAAATATACTTTAATGTGTTATATGTTCAAACTTCAAATTAAGGTTTCCGATAGATAAACAGCTTGTAATTTCATTGAGCCATGATTAGTAGTAATGTGTATTTGTGTTCCCTGGATAACACATATAAATTTGTTATGATTTGAAAGGGAATTGCGCACTGATTACTAATGTATGTTATATCAATTACTGACAACAATATAAAGATGATGTTATTACAGATAGTATATATGTTATTTATTTCGCCTGATATCGGATGTAATAAGACCTATATTGCATAATTTCAAGACCAAAACGTAATGTTTGTGATATTATTTTGGTATATATTTTATTGTTGCTCTATTCCTAAAACGCTTTGAATGATACAAAACTATTATAATATCATCAGGTTTTCAAAATTCTTATTGTGCGAAATTGAAATATTGAAACGAATGACAAATGAATCAGCTTACTATGATGGCTCATACTGCTCATGTCGCCCATAGGATTTTCAGAATGTTGATGTTTAATCTTACAAATTCGGTCCTTATATAGTATGTCGACAGGGTCATAAGGTGTTTCAATATTAGGTATTCAAATGGCAGCAGCCATTTACATGTATGTAACACCATTATTTAATGAAGGTACACTTTAATAATTCTTCCGCATTCTTTATAACAGTTATATTTCTGGGAAGAATAAAAATCGACAGACTTTTCAAAAAAATGAGCTAATAAAGATTTATTTACATAAGTATGTCTTTTGAATCGTAAAAAAACACATTCATCCGCTTTTCAGGGACACTAACCAATAAATGTTGTCATATACATTCAGCAACAAAAGAAAGTATACATTGTAGTGACATTAATGATTGTAGTGACATTAAGCAATAAATGTTATCATATGCACTCAGCAACAAGAGAAAGTATACATTGTAGTGACATTAAGCAATGAATGTTATCATATGCACTCAGCAACAAGAGAAAGTATACATTGTAGTGACATTAAGCAATAAATGTTATCATATGCACTCAGCAACAAGAGAAAGTATACATTGTAGTGACATTAAGCAATAAATGTTATCATATGCACTCAGCAACAAGAGAAAGTATACATTGTAGTGAACTTAAGCAATGATTGTTATCATATGCACTCAGCAACAAAAGAAAGTATACATTGTAGTGAACTTAAGCAATGATTGTTATCATATACACTCAGCAACAAGAGAAAGTATACATTGTAGTGACATTAAGCAATAAATGTTATCATATGCACTCAGCAACAAAAGAAAGTATACATTGTAGTGAACTTAAGCAATGATAGTTATCATATACACTCAGCAACAAGAGAAAGTATACATTGTAGTGACATTAAGCAATAAATGTTGCCATATACATTCAGCAACAAAAGAAAGTATACATTGTAGTGACATTAAGCAATAAATGTTATCATATGCACTCAGCAACAAGAGAAAGTATACATTGTAGTGACATTAAGCAATAAATGTTATCATATGCACTCAGCAACAAGAGAAAGTATACATTGTAGTGACATTAAGCAATAAATGTTATCATATGCACTCAGCAACAAGAGAAAGTATACATTGTAGTGACATTAAGCAATAAATGTTATCATATGCACTCAGCAACAAGAGAAAGTATACATTGTAGTGACATTAAGCAATGAATGTTATCATAGACACACAGCAACAAGAGAAAGTATACATTGTAGTGACATTAAGCAATGAATGTTATCATATGCACTCAGCAACAAGAGAAAGTATACATTGTAGTGACATTAAGCAATAAATGTTATCATATGCACTCAGCAACAAGAGAAAGTATACATTGTAGTGACATTAAGCAATGAATGTTATCATATGCACTCAGCAACAAGAGAAAGTATACATTGTAGTGACATTAAGCAATAAATGTTATCATATGCACTCAGCAACAAGAGAAAGTATACATTGTAGTGACATTAAGCAATAAATGTTATCATATGCACTCAGCAACAAGAGAAAGTATACATTGTAGTGACATTAAGCAACGAATGTTATCATATGCACTCAGCAACAAGAGAAAGTATACATTGTAGTGACATTAATGATTGTAGTGACATTAAGCAATGAATGTTATCATATGCACTCAGCAACAAGAGAAAGTACACATTGTAGTGACATTAAAAAATGTTTGCTCAAATATGCACTTAGCATCAAGAGAATGTATACATTGTAGTGGCATTGACCAATGAATGCTATCATATGCACTCAGCAACAAGAGAACGTGTACATTGTAGTGACATCAACCACGGAATGTTAAGATATTCTCTCAGCAACACAAATGATTATACATCGTAGTGACATCAAACATGGAATGTTAGGATATTCTCTCAGCATCAAAGAAAGCATACACTTATAAAGTTCCCAATATTTTTTTCAAAATTATGGATCTTTACAGTATGCTGGTTATTAAATATTAAAATGTCTTGGTTGTTATTCATTGTAGTGGACATTATATTGTCTTAAACACAGCTCTGATCATGTTTTATTTGAAATCTTATGAATAGGTTCGAAGGTGCAGTTAAATTATATGTTCACTAAGATTGGCGATCATTTTGGTAGTGAAAAGACATATTTTGAGCATCTCTGATTAAAAAGATGCCTTTAAATTTTAGAGTTTTAGGCAGCCCTTCTTTCACTAGGTAAATTTTCGTATCGTTATGTTTCATTTTCATACAGTTTTTTTTTCAAAAGACTTGGGGTAAAAAGAACGGAAAATATGCTGATACATTGAATATGGATAATCGTATATATATATAAACCGCTAAAAGAAAGAAATACAAGATATAAAATGAAAGGAGAAACCTTATACTTATTATTGTCGTTGAAGGTAAATCCCCTTGAAAAAAAAACATGTTTTAACTTTACCAATCAGTGTCACTATATCGGTTGAACTTGCAACACATACATTTTGACCTTGAGAATTAAAATATACTCAGTAATTTATATGAACATCCGTAAAATATCCTGAATATGTGATATCTTACAATTGCTGATTTTAAAACAGTTTCATACACGGGCTGAAATTCTTAAACCATCTTAAGTCATTTCTCAACGATTTCCTAAAATTGTCATAGTTGAATTCAAAGGAATGTACAAGTGCTTTAATATAAAACTTAAAGTATGTATATCTCATATAATTAAAAATAAATAAAATATTTGATATAGTATAGAACACATTGTAAGATAGTTTATCATATAACCAATGAGATACTTTTGTGGTCATAATCTGGTAACATAGACCACCAAGTCGAAACCATCGATTTGAAATACCACTTGACTATATATAATAAACAAAGTAGTTTGGCTTAAAAGAAAACGTCTTCAGTTCAAAAGAAAAGCTGGAGTAAAGGCTTACAAGACAACACTCAAAACTCGACATACAAACTGTTCAAGCTTTTAAACAAAACGATGACACGATGGAAACAATAGTTTCAGATGGACTCGTACGTTCCTAGTTCTGTATTTTTTTGAAGCTGGACCAACAGAATTATAGCATTCCCAAACATGAGCACTCCTCCAACAGCCGTAAGAATAAAGGACCATCCAAAATCGTACTCGTTCGGATCATGCCGACCTCCGAAGAAGCCCTGGTTTTTCTTTGCAGCATATAGAAATATGCCGGACATGGTGAAACAAACTGAAAGTATGTCAATAGGGTGGTTTATAAAGACAATGCACAATCGAGTTACCACCATGCAAACTCATTAAATAATATGTTAATAGAATTAAAACACGATAAACATTATTAAAGCACCGTTTTTGTAATGAAAAAAATAATGTATTTGGTGTATGAATACTTTGAACTAAAAGGGTAAATATGTTTGACAAATATATATGAACTTATAGTATTTAACGAAAAGCCTGAAGCGCCAAATGGCCTTGCTAGTTGACTAAGGATATAAGGGTGAATTCAATTATAAGTCCCTAATCGCTTAATCCCTTCCATCATCCCCAATCCCCGATTTAAATAAAGAGGATGAAAACCAAATCTTACAAGACACAACACAGAAGGCAATAATGTTTCGGATTCTGTAGAGACTCTGTGGGCCTTCATCTTGTCTCACGTAGTTTACCAACAGAATGAGGCCAACCAGTGAACTGAGAAAACCGAGAATGTCTAACACACGGACCGCCTGTAGCCACCCTGCAAAATCTGGAGAAAAAAACGTGATTCAGTAACTAAAATTCATATTCTCATTGAATTTTTAACATAGCTAGTTTTACGAACATATGAATTCATTATTTTAACTAAACGAATTACTTTAAACTATAATCTCTGACGTAGAGTCGATTTCACACATACATTTGAGATAAATATTGATATGCCCTATTAGCTTACTAATGTCAGGTAGCTATAGGTTTGCTTTTTTCTATTTGATCCTACAACTACGTTTTAACTCCCATGTATTCATTCCTTTATTTTTTTCATCCAATTCGCATAACCATAATAATATGCATATATTAATGTAACACGCTTAATAAACTAGTATACACGTATACCTGGTCCCCTCTCAAGCTTCAAGCAGGGGTTGTTATTGGCACAATACTTCCAGAGGCCCTGGTGGAACTGCCCAGAATTCCGGGTTATCCAATTAGGCGTAGCTAAACCAATCACGATGAATACTCCGCCCATCAACGTTAAAAATAAGGCTAACACAGGTAACGATTTAGACATTGTGAAGTTTTGGCCACTTTTACTGTTTCGTCGGAGTGGTATAACAATCACCTGATATAAATAAAGATTATCAGATTGACGTTTACTACTAAAGTAACTGTAATTTTATGTATATCATTGCATGTGTAACCATCGATTGCCCTTTATTATTGTGTAGCTACCAACTATTCAAAATCAGTATGACTAAAAAGTTAATTACTGTATATGTCATCAAATTAGTCATAATTTAGATCATTTTAGCACCAAACTTTCAATTTAGAGTCAGTTTTCTTTAATCTTCATAATTTATCCACTCTTGATTGATATAAACATCGTAATCGTCAGTCGTTTTTTGTTAAGAATTTACAAGTAAAATAACCAATATTTATACTTCCTGATTCTCTAATGTCATGAATATATATACCATGCTACAATACATGGATACTTAGAGATTACTACCTGCCATTCAATACAAATACACTTGTGCTATTGCACTTGATCGAAAAAGCAATATTCAATTATAATATTAACTACCAAATAATATAAAATCAGTTATTTACCTTACGACCTATTCAAGTCAGTCGAACAAGCAAATCGCAACTACGGTATCACGAAGGCATGGCGGTTATTTTAAGTGTTATAAAAATAGTTAATAACAAGTGTTTTCAAGGCCATCTGTGTTTGAATTTTCTATACTGTATGAACTGTGTTTATTTAAACGATAACCATTTGGCAAATAGATTATGCCCGAGTACTTATGCGTAACTGCATTTACTTCTCTCTTCCGTTATGCATGTATACATGACATGAGCGTTGAAACAATTACATAGGTTTATAGCCGCTTGCTCAATTTTATTAAATCGGGTTGATAAGGTTTAAGAGACTCGCTAATGTTTCATCACTAATTTTTGTTACTCCCGCTAACGCATTTGAAAGCATTAATTTATATTAAAATTATTTAACTCTTGAAGAAAATAATACAATCAAAGTTAAAAAAACCTGATTTACGCCAGTACGCGAATACGCCAGTACAGTAACAAATAGAAAACCGATACATTATCCACTCGCCCAAAAGGTGTCATAGCACCATGTTATAATGTCAATCAACCAAACACGCTGCAGCCTTTTCAAATCCGGTAAGTAACGCGTTTTAAAATTGAAAAGATGTCAAAGACAATATTTGAGCATATATCATCATTTATTGAAATATTCCAGCTGTCAGTATTTTAATTGTAACACTAATGTCATTTTTTTGTAATAAAATAAAACATTTCACAAAACACAAACTAATCTCTTTAAAAGGGATTATACACATTGCAAATTTACCGTTATATAATGCATAATAAACCTACATTGTATAGGAAGCGGCTGAATAACTGAACTTAAGAAATAAAATAGTTGTGGGCCACATGCAGTACTCATTGACGTCTAATAAGTTCCATCTCCTTTGTCTAGGTGATAAAACATTTTGAACTATTTTATTGTTAATGCCAGACGATCCAGTGGCGGATCCAGAATTTTCTAAGTGGGGGTGCACAACTTATTATAAACAAATCAAACTTTTTTTTGAATGCATTGTTTTTATCATATATATGACATGTAGTAAACATTTGTCTTCACTGTCAATGATGTTTGGCAGATCAATTGAATTAAAAAGATAGCATTAACTGATTTAAGATACACCTTTCAAAAATCAACAAAGGTATATCTAGCCGGGTTGGGGAATCGAACCAGGTTGGACTGATTAACAGGCTTAGTCGTCAACCACTCGTCCACCTGAGACACACATGTACATAACGTAGACTTAATGCTATATAAACCTACAGTATATTGCTTGCACTCAACGATACTGTAGGTAATTCGGATGTCATTGTTATTTAAGTTAACTGACAACAAATTCCAAAAACGGTTTGAAATAAAACATTATTACAAACTTTTGTTAGATGCATGTCATGCACCCGCATATCTTGTTGACACACAATGACATTATTAAAAGCAATGACGAACATATAATGTGCACATGTTAACAGTTTAAAATAACTTCTATTTCTGGTAAATGATATATTCTGAAAACAGTAAACTTACGCGTCTGTGTAAAATGCGGCGCCGATCTTTTTTGATCGAATGCTCTGGCCCCGATGTCATTTGAAATAAAGAGACTTTTTTCGTTTCGTATACTATATTATATTCGATAATCAGGTTCAATTGTTTATAGCTCAAACGTTTATATAAATATTAAATTGTGACCACACAACTTATTTGTACAGTTAAATCAATAAAGATGTGCCCCGAAAAAAATAACTTGCCGGCCCGCTGGGGGGGGGGGGGCAAGTTCCCTCTGTGCCCCCCGGTACAGCCGCCACTGTGATCATTGTTCCTAAATACGTATTTATCACGTGCTATGCCTTGTTTCATGTTCAATATAAATGACACTTTATAATGTTACTCTACGCGATTTTAAATAATAAAATTCGACACGATTATAGTTAATTGTTTATATTCCTGCATTATAATTTTTATTTTCGTTTTTTATGCAATATTTATTGAAATAAAGTAGTCCTCAATGTTTGTTTTTGATTTCATTAAAGTTCGTCATATTCTTTATTTAAAGCGGAAATGACGTTATGAACATAAGACATTCATTATGACGTAATATAACCGGGTGTTACCAGTTTTTCTTGTTAAAAGTATAATGTCTATGCTGTGATTCCTACTAGATATCATGTAACATCAGAAGAAACTAAACAAGAATGTGTAGTGCAAAGCATAATTTACAATTGTGTAAACTTAATCAAACGGAATGTAAACACACACTTGTTAAATATCTTATATAAAACTCCAGAATTGAACAATTACAAGTTGATCTCAAACTCTCTTTATAAAAAGTACCAATTTAAATTAATGATATATATGTATACTGCATCCGGAAATAACCTTTAGGTTGGAGTTATAACGCTCAACTTAAAACGACAACTGCTACAGATATTATTTTCCCGCTTTTACGTAGATAAATCAAGTAGTTTCATGCTTACTTGCAAACAATTACCTTAGTGTCTACGACACATTTTAAGGGCCTGTATTTGCATTTGATGCAAACAAGAGTTATCAGACGTGATTAATTAATGAGACTAGATGGTTGAATGCCGTTGTATAAAGTCTAAATGAACATCCCGAACTTGCTAGGATAATGACTTCAATTTGTTTACATGCAAAACCATAACCAAAATTTCCAAGTTGAATAATCAGGGCCATAATTTGCATTCAATGCAGATTAGAGGTATCTAACTTGATTAAGTACGGACGATGGATAGTTTGGAACACATGCCTAAACGACCAGTGCAATACATGATGCATTTGCTAAGATTTGAACTTAAATGTGGTAACATGAAAAACCTAAACCAGTTTTTTTAAGACGAGTTATTTGCAGTATATGCAGAATGCTGTTATCTAACTTGATAAAGTAGGTTCGATTGTTAAATATCGTTCACAGGTGATCGTCACATAGCTTGGTCACTACAATATGGCCCTTCAGTCCTTTGATATTGTTTAAAAAAATAAATGATGCCCTTATGTGACGATCACATGTGGTATCGTTGTATTACGTCTCAATGCAATACACCAGGTTATTGCTGAGTTATTAACCTATGTGCATATTCATGAAAACCCTTAAGTATGACGCCGGCAACGGCGCCGACGCCGAGTTGAATAGTATAGCTTCCCCTATTCTTCAAAAGTCCAGCTTAATACTATGTACAGTACATTATTGGCAGTTACAATGTATGCATTATGTAGATACCATGTCTATTAAATGGATTCATAAGTTCCAAGAATAAAATTTCTGTGTATTTCAAGTGTTTTAGGCCAATATGACAGAAGGTAAAGTGAACGGCAACAACTGTTACTATGAAGGACCAGAATTTTTAGTCACTTTCCGTCGAAATTTTCCGCGTTCTTTTAATGGCGCACAGGGTTATTCCCGAAAACCCTATGTCACCTGAAAAGAGAACGAGTAAACGAACCAATTGTAAGCATTAATGTTATGTTAAATGACCAAGCTTTTGAATCGCTTTATTTCTTTTAAACAGAAATACCAAGTATCTATCAATGTTATATAATATACAGATCTTAAAAGATCAATATATACACGTCTGCAAAATGTAAAATGTAATAGAAAAGGTATACATATCGTATATAAGAATAATATTATATAATATGCTTTCATATCAAACATAAACTAAATTAAACTTGTAAAGCATGCATAAGATTATTAAAAAGCTTAGAAAAATAAAACCGTTTCCTATTTAAAGAAGAACAACGTCTGAAATTCAACAAAACCACAGCAGTAAGCTGTATACTGATATTCACAATTCTTCCCCGCTGGAGGGACAAGCAAATCCCCACATCATGTTGAATCCAAATTGGCGTTTATACTTCTTGAATAATAAAAATGCAAAACGATGACACATTTAGATATTATTTCAGTACATACAGAAAATTTATACTTCCTTACTTCGAAATGCCTTACTCTCTGTAATTAAAAGTTTCTGTATTTTACGCGTTACAACAAGAATGTCGTCCAATCTTGTGACAAGAAAATCACGGCATATGAGTCTTGTGATCATTACTCTTTTGTTATTCATCAGGTATTTTTGTACTTCAAGGAAAATTATAAGTAATAGACAATTTTACATAAAACATATTCATTGATGAATACGCATCTAGCAATTTACAGACGGATGTATTATAGTCACGAATGTTATTATCTATTATATATTCCATTATCACTTTAAAATAGTATCTGAATTTGTGCACAATGATTTATTCATCGAGTGAAAACCAAATAAAGTATTGAATTTATGTTCACAGTATATAATCAAAATATTTACACAGTAAGGTTATTATGTGCGAGAATGACTTTATGATCATATCGATTACACCAAGTTAAACTAAGCTGTACAACTCTGTTTGTCCTGTTTATTAGATATTGAGTTATTATTGCAGTATTTCCCCATAACATCGATAAACACATTTTCATTTAGGACGGTTTATTTTTCTTATGAACTTCATACATGATACACAACGAAGCATAGTTTATATGCATTTTCTAGGGATGCAAACGAATGGCAAAATTGATATTCGAATATTCGGTAATTCTTTCGATCGAATATTGGAATATTCGAATACCAAAATGAACCTTTAAGTGTAGTAAACTATTATTCACTAACGTAATAGCCGGGGCCCTGTTACCCTTCTTTGTCGTATTCGGTACACGCGACGGACCCTTATTGTTCCACAAATAAGCCTCTGAATTTCCCCATTTTCAAAATATATATTATATAAGAAAAAGCGATATATCTTTATAAAAAAACGAATTGTACCAATTCCTCTGCGTTCATTTTTGTAAACAATGCAAAATAAGGTCAGGGAATTGCGTATTTCCTGGATTTGCAGCCTCGTTCTGGGATTGATGTTTACGAAATATATTTATAGAAAACGACACTATGGCAAAACGTCGATTTTGACTTATGTATTGTACAACAATACAGGACATATATCCTTAAACGTTAAACCATACATTTTTGTACGCAAGAGCGTTATATCGAAAACATGGAAAACAGTTTAAAGCACATAACTAGCACATGTCTTAATATCATCAAGGTGATTTTAGCAATATCGCCAAGCTTGATTAGCAGTGAAGATAACACATTGGTATCATTAAGGCCGATCACTTAAACCCTTAATTGGCATGGCCATTTAAATGTACCCAAAATAATTGGAATGTGTTTGATGTCACTTGTCTAACAGCCAGTAAATGCAAATTTACGGGGACTGTTTATAGTTCCCGGCGATATATCTGATATGACGCGTGTATAGAGTCATCAAGTTCAAACCTCTGGCATTAGGGGTCCATCGTTGTAAAAACAAGACAGGCAAAAACTTAATTAATTTATTAATTCAACAAAAACATCGAATATTCGAATACCTATTTTGACATTCGAATACCAAACCCTCGATCGAATATTCGAATATTCGTTTGCATTTTCCTTAGTATTTTCCAAAGATGCGATATACTACAGACATCCAAAGTGTAACATTACACGTAAATTGACAATGTCATCATTAAAATACATAGATTCAAGATCGAAAAGAAGCAAAGCATGCTCAACAACACTATTGATACACAACATTGTTATAACAAAGTGTTTAATATTGTCAGTGCCATGTGTTGTATCAACAGAGTTGTAGAATACTGTCCAAACAGGTTTATTTGTTAGGTATCGTTTTCAGCAATCTCCTGCGCAGTGATCTCCCCTATCAACTTGCATAGTAAGGGAAGTAACACTTCGTTGAATTTGTATTTTCAGTATACTAACATTGTGTCAATAGCTACACAACAGGAGTAAAACAATCGGGAAGCTCGCGTCAATTAATTCAAAGTGTATTAAAACTCAAAATGTTATGTATTGTACTGAAAAACGGCTTCGGATATATATGATCTGCAAACTCAAACAAACAGGTTATCAGGGCAAAGTTTATCTATAAAAGTTCATGTGTACCCAAAACCGTTAAAAAATCAATGACACACATAGAGTCGACATGCTTATGTACATTAGTGGTCATTTTTGCTTCTGTTTGTGCATGGCATTATTATGGTACTTCCGAATACCACTATTTTGTTAGTGCTTTCAAGATATGTGTAAATAAAACATCCTATCGGTCATATGTCTCATTTGAGTATGCATATTCTGTTATGAGTTTGGAAACATAATTATAAGGTCCATCCGACTGTTAACATACTGTGCCTATTGGATTCTTTGTATCGATAAATCGTGCTGTATTATATATCAAGACTTATCAAGATCGTATAACGAATTATAACGACAAGTTGAAATGAGAATGATACAATGATTAATCACATTCAAGAATAATCATATACCGCTACATCATTCTTCATCCATATCATCAGAGCCGTATATCTCGTATCGGATTTTGAGAAAAAAAGTACTTTTGTATCCATTGAATCTAAGAAAAACATGTGTTTGTCATAACGGGGAATTAAATTGTTCGTAATACAGAAAAAATCAAGTTTTTCGGAAAATGGTGATTTTGCAAAGCTTTTGGAATTTAATAAACTATGGAGGACTAATTAATTGATGAGATAAAATGTAACATTTTAAAGTTCCTTTTTAAATGTTAACGTTGCAAATTAAAATCTTTAATTGCCAGGAACTTGTCAGGATAATGGAGTTTATTTGCTATATTAGGTCGCTGTACGTTCACTTCACATCCTCTGCAGTAAGTGTTCCTCGATTCTGTGTAAGGGACAGCTAGCTTGGTCTGACTAGATTTAGATCGTAAGCAAAAGTACACATGTACCCAAAACCGTTTGTTTCTGAATTGGACCCATGATTTTTGCAGATACACTTTACTCTGTATTTCAGAAATTTTACTAATCCAGTGGATATTTGTTGATCTTATATTCACTACTTCATTACGTATGCTCTCCAGTACTGCTGATGTCACGGTGGTACACATATTATCGGCAATTTCATAATGCTCGTAGACAGCAGGGAGCAAATTATAGTCGGTAAACTGAATGTTAGTCATAATTCATGTTTAAGCGATAACTTTGTCATTTTTAATTATACACTTGACGAAAATTATGTGTGACAAGTTTAATTTTGATATTGTTTAGGAAAGAGTGAACGTATATCAATAAACATTTCAGGAGAGCTACATTGTAGAAGTACAAGTATATTTGAATAAATTGTATTGCGAAATAGGTATATTGTTTTTACATTACTGAAGTAAAAACAAAATTTATTATGTAACATGACTACCTTTGTGAGATTTTTTTACTCTGCTGGCTCTGTGAGGTATAAAGCGGTACCACTTTCGAACGGGTGAACCTTACATTAACGGTACAAAAGTGGTATGTTACGCATTAAAAAACTTTACAGGGTAGTAAGACAGTTTAAAACGTCAAATATCCAACTGCTACCCCTCTTTCTTGTAGCGACATCCGCACCATTTTGTGTTTTTATAAGGGTACGTAGATATACGGTTCATTTAGCCACGTGCTTTTATTTCACGCCACAGAACGATTTCTTCGCTCGTGCATTTGAAAGGTTTGCTATTTACGCACTGATGCAATTATTTGTCTAAATAATTAAAAATTAAATAGCGTATCATAATGGTATCGGTATACTGATTCTGTGTTCTAAATTGGGTTAAATACAATTGAGAAACAAGCTAAATAGTGAATATTTATTAGTGTCACATTTATAATTTGAGTGTATACGATTTAAACTTTACCTAACTGCACGTAATAATAAAATTATATTACACGTTGCATTCGTGCTCTCTAATTAAAGTTCAACCGGGGGGGGGGGGGGGGGGGGGGCTGGTATGGGATTTCATAGTTTGTGTCTTATCGGTAGCGTTGTCAATTTCAACCAGATTTTTATTCATACCTCACAGAATCTGAACACAGATAAGATAAGATCTTGACAAGAGATATTCTTGATCCTGGAACGTTCGCATGTTTATGAAACAGCCACCTATTTTAATGGCATAATGTAATCATTTCATTAACATACCCTCTAGATTCACCGCACTCTGCCAGCCTGGGGAGTCTAAAACATGTTTTAATCGGCCACACAAGTTGATAAAGTATATTTTAGTATTCTGTTATCTGTACTTGGAGTCTTTCATGCTGTGTTTCGTTGAGTATATATACGTGTTTAATTCGCGTACCTTAATTGCCTCCAACAGTGGAAAATTTGGTAAGGAAGGCCAACAATTAAAATGTTTTTTTGTGTTGTTTTTTCAAAATATCATGTTATTATGTTTTACAAAAAACATTCAGAAGTAGAACATACATCCTTTGCAATATGCTTTTGGTTAATAAGACGTTGAGCAAAATTTACTTATGACGATTTCATTAGATTTTTCATACATACGCATTCGGTCTTTATTACTTTTGCACTGTGGTGGGCACTTAAAAAGACCAAAGTATTTGCAGATTCCCATTGGCTGGTACCAGTTGTTTCAATTCATTTGAATAGTTCTTTGAAAATTGAATAAGATGATTTGACGGATAAGATGTTTTATTGAATTACTTAAACACAGCTGCATCTGATTCTTGTTTTAAACTAATTAGATTCATTGAAATTCGCTACGTATGATGCATGTTTGTCTTATCAAACTCTTTAGTACTCCTGTAATGACTTCAGAATCGGCCGACATTCATATTTTTGGGAGAAACGTGGCTATGTACCTTAAACACTCGGTTAAACTTAGTAGAGTCACTATCAAATTCGCTAAATCATGAAGACTTGGTAAATGAAAGAATTTCTAAAAAGCCCTAGCCCATAGGCATACCTTATGAACAATTCAAATACGTAAAACACGTAATAATTAAAACTTTTTACAGAAATAGTCGTCGACTGCACCATAAAAAATGTTAGTAAATAAAAAGCAAGGAAAGAAGAGACCAGCACCATTCTAGAAAACTGAAGTTTGCAAAATTTCACATATCTTCATTGTACGACATAAGCAAAACCTAAGAGTGCATTCATGTACGGCATACTGTTACCGTGCAAATACTTTAACGATCGAACTTATCTTAAATGTGTTGAATGCTATTAACATAAACAAAAGTGTATGCTACCATTAAAAGGTCAATAAATGTATTTGGAAGCAATTGTAATAGCTTAAAGTAGTCTTGGATAATGCCTTCCATCAGTTGAGAACATATTCATTCATAGTCCTTTTATCATTTAGCACTATTTGATTACTGCGAATCATTTTATTCAATATACGAACGCTAGTAACACGGACAGTTCTTTTAAAAAACATACTAGCACCAGGTGAAAACCGCACAGGCAAACATGATTTTATCAATGCAGGAATAAAGTATATTTGTAAGGTTTTGTCGGTATACGTTCGTACTCCTTATTATCAACTACTAAAAAAGCATATGCTTTAAAAAAATATTACTCATACGATTTAGATCGTATCAGAATAAAGAAATTATCATTTCACCAAGTGTCGGGTCAATTTTCGGTTAATGAATAAATGCGCGCTATGGCGGTGTGAAAATGCAATGCATGATCTCTTCACATTTTTCAAATGTTCATCAAAAATTATGTGATAAACATACTTGTAAAGAACTTTTCATGGCATACTCCGTCCAATAATAACACGTATACATGTTTATCAATATAATTTGGTTTGGAATTCAAGGCGTGTCGGTTAAACAGATAAAATCAACGGACGTAAAGCAGCAAAGCAAGTAATGCAAACATCTTTTTCTGCGCATGCGCGCCGAATGTCAAGGGTATATAGTCTCAGTACCTCATAAATTTTACGCATTTCACGAGCAAACGTTGCGCCATGTGGTCCCAAGATAATGTCGTGCGGCTGATTTTCTTGATCCTGCTAATGAGCAAGAGAGTAAGTTCAAAGGAGCCTCAGTGTTCCTCCTTTCATTACGAAGAGCAGTTGTTGTCAAAAATGATCCGAATGGAAATAGCGATGGAACAACAACAAAAACGAGTAAATGACGCTCTGGAGAAAATGTCACAAACTATTGAACTATTCAAAACGAACGCAATTGAAAAAGAAAACCAAATGTTTGACAGGATCAGGGATGCTCTTGAAAGTGCTGATACCAAAATGGTGAATTTCTCTAATAGGACACAATTACTTGAGGACAACCTAAAGAACGCGACCAACGACTTCGCTCAGGATTCTAAACTGCTGAGTACGACATTGACTCAAAATGTATCTGAAGCAATCGGATATCTGCATACGTTAGAAGGTATGTCACTTTTTATCAAAAGTAATATATTTTCTAAAAAAGCGCTTTCTTGGAATTTTCAGACACTTGGATGTCCTATGAGATAAATATGTTAGTTGATCTAAACAATTTGATGCAAAATGTGTACAGTTAAACTCCCATTCTCACTAATTATATTTCTAAAGGGGCACAACATATGTTTTTGAATGTATTTATTTTTAAATTATTATGAGTTATTCGTTGGACTCAAATGATCATAACCAAAAGGGCATAACATTTGTGAAAAGATGAATACATTTAAGCGAAAGTTTGGCGCGTATTTAACTTACGAATATTTGGCCACGTAGCAATTAAATGGTTGTTAACTCCATTTATATACTTTCGGGTCAGTTTATATCTGTACACTAATAATATGTTTCAGTGTCAAATGTGTTACACCAGATATTGCATTTACATTTTAAAAGAAATGCATCAACCTATATTGTGTCTCTTTAAAGCAAGCTGCTGTTTAGATGAAAGCACATATTTATGGGCGATAATTATTGCTTCTAAAATCAAAATATTCCAAACAAACCATTACATTTTACAAATAAGGTGTTGAAGGAAACAGATGTTGGTATTTCTCCGTACGCCTTTCGTATATTTTCAGAGAAAGCTGGAACACCAACGATTGCATTTGAAGCAAAGTCCTTAAAGGATCTGAGTGTGTCATCGAATATACATCTAGTATTCACAGAGGCCGTGTTCAACCATGGTAACGGATATGACGTCAGAACTGGCGTGTTCACCTGCCCCCTCAACGGCACGTACTTGTTCACGTCACATCTCTGTAGTGCCACTAGCAAAAACATTGGCTTCAGCTTAGTGGTGGACGACACTGCTCATACTAGTGGGACTGTTTATGGGAGCAGTACTAACCATTGTACGTCGTTTGATATTATTGCGGTATTGCAAGTTGCGAGCAGGGTGTGGGTTCAGACAAATAGTTATGGCAGTAATTTTTATCAAGACTCCAACATGGTGAACACATTTTCTGGTGTTCTTCTTCATCGTTAAAAGTATCTATGGTGGTTTTAACTAATTATAAGGGTTTGATATCATGTATTACCGTCATAGTATTACGGTGAATTTCATAAGGATCTGACCGTGTTTGGTTGTTGTAAATCTACTTACAATGGTGTCAGAGCATGCTTTGGCTAATCTCTGCACAACGAAGATTAAAACTGCACTCTCACAGATTTACCATTTTTACAACGTTTTTATTTTTTGTATTGGAAAGAGCACATTTTTGCATAAATATCTGCAACCCAATGATATAAGATTGTTGACAAAAAATCAGATCGTAGTTTTTCATATTTCCATTTAAAAATTAATGTTTTATAGCTTAAACCTTACTAACGGTTTAAGAAAAATGCATAAGACATCAATTTTTGAACTTAAATATAAAAATCTGCGGTCTCATTTTTTGTTAGCAGTCTTATATAATTGGATTCCATGGATGTTTGCAAAAATTGGCTCGTTCCAAGACAAAAAAATAAAAAAAAGTTGTCAAAACGTGTAATCTGTGAGAGTGCAGCTTTAAAGTAATAATGTCATTGAATCAAAGAAACCAGTGACAATAGAAAATCCCGTTATCAATATATGTGTGTATGATTAAACTCGTTTATGCACCTAAATATACTTTAATGCGTATAATAATAATAATATGTTCAAACTTCAAATTAAGGTTTCCGATGGATTAACAGCTTGTAATTTCATTGAGTCATGATAAGTAGTAATGTTAATTTGTGTTGCCTGGATAACATATCTAAATTTTTTATGATTTGAAAGGAAATTGCTTACTGATTACTAATGTATGTTATATCAATTACTGACAACAAAATAAATATGATGTTATTACAGATGGTATGTTCGTTATTTATTTCGCCTGAAATCGGATGTAATAAGACCTATATTGCATAATTTCAAGACCAAAACGTTATGTTTGTGATATTATTTTGGTATATATTTTATTGTTGCTCTATTCCTAAAACTCTTTGAACGATACAAAAATATTATAGGATCATCAGGTTTTCAAAATTCTTATTGTGCGAAACTTGAATATTGAAACGAATGACAAATGAGTCAGCTTACTATGATGGCTCATACTGCCCATGCCGCCCATAGGATTTTCAGAATGTTGATGTTTAATCTTACAAATTCGAAGTACCTGTCTATACTCAGCAGTCCTTATATAGTATGTCGACAGGGTCATTTGGTGTTTAAATATAAGTATTCAAATGGCACAACAGCAGCCATTTACATGTATGTAACACCATTATTTAATGAAGGTACACTAAAGTTTAATAATTATTCCGCATTCGTTATAACAGTTATATAACTGGGATAAATTAAAATCGACATACCTTTCAAAAAATATCAAATAAAGATTTATTTACATAAGTATGGCTTTAAAGTTGTAAAAAAACACATTCATCCGCTTTGTAATGACACTAGCCAATTAATGTTGTCATATACACTTAGCAACAAAAGAAAGTATACATCGAAGTGACATTAACCAATGAATGTTATCATATGCACTATGCAGCAAAAGAAAGTATACATCGAAGTGACATTAAGCAATGAATGTTATCATATGCACTCAGCAACAAGAGAAAGTATACATTGTAGTGACATTAGCAATGAATGTTATCATATGTACTCAGCAACAAGAGAAAGTTTACATTGAAGTGATACAAAGCAATGAATGTTATCATATGCACTCAGCAACAAGAGAAAGTATACATTGTAGTGACATTAAGCAATGAATGTTATCATATGCACTCAGCAACAAGAGAAAGTATACATTGTAGTGACATTAAGCAATAAATGTTATCATATACACTCAGCAACAAGAGAAAGTATACATTGTAGTGACATTAAGCAATAAATGTTATCATATGCACTCAGCAACAAGAGAAAGCATACATTGTAGTGACATTAACCAATGAATGTTATCATATACACTCAGCAACAAGAGAAAGTATACATTGTAGTGACATTAACCAATGGATGTTATCATATACACTCAGCAACAAGAGAAAGTATACATTGAAGTGACATTAACCAATGAATGTTATCATATACATTCAGTAACAAGAGAAAGTATACATTGAAGTGACATTAAGCAATGAATGTTATCATATGTACTCAGCAACAAAAAAAGTATACATTGTAGTGACATTAAGCAATAAATGTTATCATATGCACTCAGTAACAAGAGAAAGTATACATTGTAGTGACATTAACCAATGGATGTTATCATATACACTCAGTAACAAGAGAAAGTATACATTGTAGTGACATTAACCAATGGATGTTATCATATACATTCAGTAACAAGAGAAAGTATACATTGTAGTGACATTAACCAATGGATGTTATCATATACACTCAGTAACAAGAGAAAGTATACATTGTAGTGACATTAACCAATGAATGTTATCATATACACTCAGCAACAAGAGAAAGTATACATTGTAGTGACATTAAGCAATGAATGTTATCATATGCACTCAGCAACAAGAGAAAGTATACATTGTAGTGACATTAAGCAATAAATGTTATCATATGCACTCAGCAACAAGAGAAAGTATACATTGTAGTGACATTAAGCAATAAATGTTATCATATGCACTCAGCAACAAGAGAAAGTATACATTGTAGTGACATTAACCAATGGATGTTATCATATACATTCAGTAACAAGAGAAAGTATACATAGTAGTAACATTAACCAATGGATGTTATCATATACACTCAGTAACAAGAGAAAGTATGTGACATTAGCAATGAATGTTATCATATGTACTATGCAACAATAAAAAGTATACATTGTAGTGACATTAAGCAATGAATGTTATCATATACATTCAGTAACAAGAGAAAGTATACATTGAAGTGACATTAAGCAATGAATGTTATCATATGTACTCAGCAACAAGAGAAAGTATACATTGTAGTGACATTAAGCAATAAATGTTATCATATGCACTCAGCAACAATAAAAAGTATACATTGTAGTGACATTAGCAATGAATGTTATCATATGCACTCAGCAACAATAAAAAGTATACATTGTAGTGACATTAAGCAATGAATGTTATCATATGTACTCAGCAACAAGAGAAAATATACATTGTAGTGACATTAGCAATGAATGTTATCATATACATTCAGTAACAAGAGAAAGTATACATTGTAGTGACATTAAGCAATGAATGTTATCATATGCACTCAGCAACAAGAGAAAGTATACATTGTAGTGACATTAACCACTGAATGTTATCATGTATACTCAGCAACAAGAGAAAGTATACATTGTAGTGACATTAAGCAATGAATGTTATCATATGCACTCAGCAACAAGAGAAAGTATACATTGTAGTGACATTAAGCAATAAATGTTATCATATGCACTCAGCAACAAGAGAAAGTATACATTGTAGTGACATTAAGCAATAAATGTTATCATATACACTCAGCAACAAGAGAAAGTATACATTGTAGTGACATTAAGCAATAAATGTTATCATATGCACTCAGCAACAAGAGAAAGCATACATTGTAGTGACATTAAGCAATGAATGTTATCATATACATTCAGTAACAAGAGAAAGTATACATTGTAGTGACATTAGCAATGAATGTTATCATATGTACTATGCAACAATAAAAAGTATACATTGTAGTGACATTAGCAATGAATGTTATCATATGCACTCAGCAACAAAAGAAAGTATACATTGTAGTGACATTAGCAATGAATGTTATCATATGTACTATGCAACAATAAAAAGTATACATTGTAGTGACATCAGCAATGAATGTTATTATATGCATTATGCAACAATAAAAAGTATACATTGTAGTGACATTAGCAATGAATGTTATTATATGCATTATGCAACAATAGAAAGTATACATTGTAGTGACATTAGCAATGAATGTTATCATATGCACTCAGCAACAATAAAAAGTATACATTGTAGTGACATTAAGCAATGAATGTTATCATATGTACTCAGCAACAAGAGAAAGCATACATTGTAGTGACATTAAGCAATGAATGTTATCATATACATTCAGTAACAAGAGAAAGTATACATTGTAGTGACATTAAGCAATGAATGTTATCATATGTACTATGCAACAATAAAAAGTATACATTGTAGTGACATTAGCAATGAATGTTATCATATGTACTATGCAACAAGAGAAAGCATACATTGTAGTGACATTAAGCAATGAATGTTATCATATACATTATGCAACAATAAAAAGTATACATTGTAGTGACATTAAGCAATGAATGTTATCATATGTACTATGCAACAATAGAAAGTATACATTGTAGTGACATTAAGCAATGAATGTTATCATATGTACTATGCAACAAGAGAAAGTATACATTGTAGTGACATTAAGCAATGAATGTTATCATATACACTATGCAACAAGAGAAAGTATACATTGTAGTGACATTAACCAATGGATGTTATCATATACATTCAGTAACAAGAGAAAGTATACATTGTAGTGACATTAACCAATGGATGTTATCATATACATTCAGTAACAAGAGAAAGTATACATTGTAGTGACATTAACCAATGAATGTTATCATATGTACTATGCAACAATAAAAAGTATACATTGTAGTGACATTAGCAATGAATGTTATCATATGCACTCAGCAACAATAGAAAGTATACATTGTAGTGACATTAGCAATGAATGTTATCATATGTACTATGCAACAAGAGAAAGCATACATTGTAGTGACATTAAGCAATGAATGTTATCATATACATTCAGTAACAAGAGAAAGTATACATTGTAGTGACATTAAGCAATGAATGTTATCATATGTACTATGCAACAATAAAAAGTATACATTGTAGTGACATTAGCAATGAATGTTATCATATGCACTCAGCAACAAGAGAAAGCATACATTGTAGTGACATTAAGCAATGAATGTTATCATATGTACTATGCAACAATAAAAAGTATACATTGTAGTGACATTAGCAATGAATGTTATCATATGTACTATGCAACAAGAGAAAGCATACATTGTAGTGACATTAAGCAATGAATGTTATCATATACATTCAGTAACAAGAGAAAGTATACATTGTAGTGACATTAAGCAATGAATGTTATCATATGTACTATGCAACAATAAAAAGTATACATTGTAGTGACATTAGCAATGAATGTTATCATATGCACTCAGCAACAATAGAAAGTATACATTGTAGTGACATTAGCAATGAATGTTATCATATGCACTCAGCAACAATAAAAAGTATACATTGTAGTGACATTAAGCAATGAATGTTATCATATGTACTATGCAACAATAAAAAGTATACATTGTAGTGACATTAAGCAATGAATGTTATCATATACATTCAGTAACAAGAGAAAGTATACATTGTAGTGACATTAGCAATGAATGTTATTATATGCATTATGCAACAATAAAAAGTATACATTGTAGTGACATTAGCAATGAATGTTATCATATGTACTATGCAACAATAAAAAGTATACATAGCAGTGACATTAGCAATGAATGTTATCATATGCACTCAGCAACAATAAAAAGTATACATTGTAGTGACATTAAGCAATGAATGTTATCATATACATTCAGTAACAAGAGAAAGTATACATTGTAGTGACATTAGCAATGAATGTTATTATATGCATTATGCAACAAGAGAAAGTATACATTGTAGTGACATTAGCAATGAATGTTATCATATGTACTATGCAACAATAAAAAGTATACATTGTAGTGACATCAGCAATGAATGTTATTATATGCATTATGCAACAAGAGAAAGTATACATTGTAGTGACATTAGCAATGAATGTTATCATATGCACTCAGCAACAATAAAAAGTATACATTGTAGTGACATTAGCAATGAATGTTATCATATGCACTCAGCAACAATAAAAAGTATACATTGTAGTGACATTAGCAATGAATGTTATCATATGCACTCAGCAACAAGAGAAAGTATACATTGTAGTGACATTAAG